>NW_026526677.1:94832456-95112456 GCF_024362965.1 Panthera pardus
GCAGCCGCTGTTGTGTTCTTTCTCGGAATCCGGTGGTTCTCCAGCTTTGGTCCCTGGAATCACCTGTATCACCTGGCACTTGTTAGAGATGCAAATTCTGAGATTCTGCCCACTGAATCAAAAATTAGATTGCGTCCCAGCTGCTCGGGTTTTAACGAGCCCCTCGAGTGATCCTGCGGCACTTGGGAATCACTGATTTAGGAGATCCAACACTGTTTGTTCGTTCCTCAAGTCAGCAATTATTCTTCCCCCTTCTAGGCAAACATGACCAATGCCCGACCCCCTCCTCCAACACACACACGTGCTGTCGCCTCACATCTCTGTGCAGTAGGGAAGGGAAGCACTATGATCACCCCACTTTCCAGACAAGGAAGAAGTGATAACAGCCGACTGACCCAGGACCACACACCTTGTAAATAGCAACGTTGGGTCCCATGCTCAGGTCTTTGCGTGTCAAAACCTGGGCTGTTCACCAAACCTCACATTACCAACTTTTCCATGAGTTGGGGGGCGGGCGGGGGTGGAGGAGGTGGGAGGGGAGAAACCTTCCCAAATCGTATACAACTGAAACTTGCCGCGCTGCCTGAACTTGCCAGCAACTTTCACATGGGGTTATGTATTCCTTTCCGAAGGCCAGCAGAGAGGCTAATTATCGCCCTGCTGTCACCTGCCACCTAGCCGGTCCCTCCCCATCCCTTCCATTGACCGCATAGGACATTACTGGGTGGATTGTGGCAGGGAAAGCAGGGGAAGACTTAAATGCACTGCCTGGGTGCAGAGCTTCAGGGCCCACAGAAAGGCAGGAGTTTAACTAGACTGCTTAATTGGGGATGGAGAGGGAAAAACAATGGACCCAACAGAAGCAGAAACATTGTGGAAGGAAGAAGAGGTAAGACCAGAAGGCAAACTCGGGCTCCTCTTTTACTGGTTAGCAGCCTCTGAAGCAGCCCTTCAAGCCCACGACAGGCTGTCCGTCCACAGCAAACGTTCGTGGAGCACCTGTGACAAGCAGAGCATCACACGATCAGTCCCCTGCCTACAAGGGACACACTTGTTGTGCAGCGGAGGAGACGCAGGGCTTAAATGTGTACAGACACTCCGGGTTTAAGTGCTCTTGGCCATAAAAATATTTTAACAAATAGCAGTGTTTTTGGAATAACAACGGTAACATTTATTGAGCACTTACCAAATGCTAGGCAGGGTTCCAGACCTGAGGCGACCAGGGTGGCCGAGGGAGAGTTACCACCACTTTAAAAAGTTCCACTTCTGGTCTTTAGCTTTGCAGGCCTGGGAACTGGATTTTGTTTAGTCTCCTCTCTGTTTATCTGGCTCATCGCTATCAGATTCACAGGGAAATATATTCACCAGAACGGCAGTACGTCCATTTACAGCCCAGTCTACGACATTCGTGAGTCCGTTCATCTTCTTTCCTTATGAAAATCTATAGACACGTCACTTGGTGGGCATGGGATCAAAGCAGGGGACGTTAGGTGAAGGGATTGGGGAGTGTCAGAGAGAGAGAGCCTGGATACTGTCTCATCTTTGGCCCTGGAAACACCTGGATGGCTCAGAAGACACCTAGATGCTCACATGAAGGCTCAGGGGACCCTCTGCCTGGATCAGGGCTGGAGACACACGAACCCCGGTCTGGCTGCCCATCCTTTCTGCCTCCCTGCAGGATTGCAGCCAGGCTGCAATGCGGGTCATCTGATTTCAGCTTTAGTCTCAAGGTTCTCTGGTCCCTGTGGTTGGTGTTGTCTTGCCACACTCCCAGGATTATACCCACGACTGTCTGTCAAGGTAGTTTCACCAGCACATAAACTCAGCCTCGTGTATTCTGTACTGATACTTAAGTTGCTCTATCAGGAAGATGGCCTTTTCCTGACCACAACCCCCAATGCCCAGGCTGCCCTCAGAGCTGGCTGGCCATAAGACGGGCTAAGCATCTGCTCTCAGCCACCATTTCTCAGCCTCCCCCGTTCTCCCCCGTCTTTACCTTCAACACACACAGAGTCAGAGAGATCTGGAACAAAAACGCAGAGGGAGAGACTTTGAACCAGTCAGTGGCTTCTCTGTCTCTCCCAAGAGCTGTTTCTTCCTTATTCATCTTTGTATCCCCAGAAGCTAGAAGAGTTTCCAGTGCTGGTTACAGATTAATAAATCCATAAATGCCTCGTAGACGAATGGAAAGAGTTCTGGTCTGTGGATCAATACATTTAGAGTCTAAAATTGTTTTGGTACCATCACTAACTTACTTTGGGGTCTGTGACTAATCACTTGATGGCTTTGTTCTCTGTTTCCCCAGACATCAGATCGGAGAATCATCCCTCCTCCCTTCCTGCTTCAAAAGGACATTAGGCAGGTGTATTTGATCACTGCCAGAGATTGAACTTCTGCCAAGTTATAGAAGTTATGTATCACTTTTCCATCTTTTTTCCATCTTAAGATAGGCAATAAAGAATGAAGGCTTCTGGGCACTAAATAATACGTTTTCTAGTTCCATCACGTTGGTCTAACAGGGTCTCAAAACGCAGGAGGACACATCTTGTCCCACCAAGCTCTCGGGAATAATAAGATGATGTCTGTAAAGTATTTGATGGCTCCTGAAGTTGCTGCTGATCAATTTGCACCACTGTTTGGGTTCGCAGTTGATTCCACGTGCATGGTTTCAATGCTCAGAGAAGCGTTTTAAAAATGTAGGAATTACGGGGCGCCTGGGTGGTTCAGTCTGTTGAGCATCCGACTTCACCTCAGGTCACGATCTCACGGTTCGTGAGTTCAAGCCCTGCGTCGGGCTCTGTGCCGCCAGCTCAGAGCCTGGAGCCTGCTTCGGATTCTGTGTCTCTTTCTCTTTCTGCTCCTCGCTTCCCCCCTTTGTGTGCTCACTTTCTCTCTCTCTCTCTCTCTCTCTCTCTCTCTCAAAAATAAATAAACATTAAATTGTTTTCAGTGTAGGAATTAGGCCTGAAAAAGGGATATGAAATGAAATGGTTTCTAGAATTTAGTGATTTGTGGCTCTTGGTCAAGGAAACCCTGGTGCTCACTGAGATTGTGGGTTCTTCACTGAAGACCAAGTCAGACCTCATGATGCCAGGCCCCTGGATAAAGAGTCCCTGGACCAGGGCCCCAGCTCCTTCCTGCCCCTTGGCTAAGCTCCCTCCTCCCAGCATGATGTCTCCTGGAGCACATTGACTGATCTACCCTGTGTGATGCAGATGATCCTGGCTGGGTCAGTTCTCACCCAAGGCTCTGTGAGTGCTCTGCCCTCTAGCCAGCCATGCGCGCACTTTCTTTCACACTGGAAATCTCAGCCTTCAAGAACTCAGAAAGTATAATCAGCTGTTCAGATTTTCAAAGGACAGATGTAATAGGCAAAAATCCATTTCAAAGCCTGGGGCTGGAGTGAATAGTGGTAATAAAGTGAGGACAGTTTATAATCACTAATCCTCTCCTGAAAGCATTTCTTGGTAATCTCTCTCGATAATCTCCCTTTCTGCCTCTCGCCCGGCCTTCATTTTCCCTGCCACCTCCACCCTCCTTGTCTGAAACACATAAAGAAATGGTTTTTTTATCTAATGAATTTTTGAATAAAATTGCGTAGTCTGTTTCTTAATTTTAAAAGCAAGAGAGGTGAGCATTTTGCATTGCCTAAAGGAAAACCAAGTTGTTTTTCATTTTTATCTGGGGGGAAGGGAGTAGAGGGAAGGATTGACTGTGTGGGTAGGAAAATGATCCCCTATCTTTGACACGAATTTTAACTTTTCTCTTTGGCTTTCAGACTTTTTCCTAATTCAGTGCCACCCTATGTAAGCAACTGTATTTCCAATCTTCTCCCAGCATGGATGCTGGTGTCTAGCCAGAAGAGTCTCCGTGGGGACCTTGACTTTCTGTACCGGTGGCCTCCTGAAGGACGGGCGTGGGTTCTGATACCACAGGCTGGGCCACTTACCAAATCATTCAGATTCTCCGAACTTCAGTTCCCTTATCTGCAGCTCAGTGCCTAGCCGACCTAATTCACAGTCAGTGAGAGGAAAAATTATAAAATAAAGCTGTGGGTACGTTGGAAGTATTCGGGGAAATGTAAAGTTCTGTGTGAATGGACAATGCTTTATTTCCTGACCTCTGGAATGCGTTTTTCCAATTTCCTGGTCAACTAGCTCCCATTCTTTCATCAGTGATCACTATCAATCCCTACTTTTTTTTTCTTTTTATTAAGGAAAAAAATTAAACCTATACAAAAGCAGAGAGACTAGCATAATGAACTCCCAGCTACTCATCTCACCCAGCTTCCATGATTGCATTAATGGACAGTCTTATTTCATTTATATTCTTGCCTACCCCTGATTATTTTGAAAAAAAAAAATCTCGGATAAAAGATACATGTATATATATACTATATATATAAGTATATATGCTATAAGTACTATATATACTATATATACTATATATACCATAGCATATATATATACTATATATATATATACATACTCTGTATATATATAGTATACTATATATATAGTGTATATATATAGATATATATACTATATATAGTATATATATAGTATATATATTATATATAGTATATATATACTATATATAGTATGCTATACTATATATAGTATATATATACTATATATAGTATATATAGTATGCTATACTATATATAGTATATATATACTATATATAGTATATATAGTATGCTATACTATATATAGTATATATATACTATATATAGTATATATAGTATGCTATACTATATATAGTATATATATACTATATATAGTATATATAGTATGCTATACTATATATAGTATATATATACTATATATAGTATATATAGTATGCTATACTATATATAGTATATATATAGATACACTATGGTATATATATAGTGTGTGTGTATATATATATACATGTATATACATATATATGTATATACATATATATAGTGTGTGTGTATGTATATATAGTGTGTGTATATATATATATACACACACATATATATACACACACACACACACTATATATACATATATATATAGTGTGTATATACATATATATATATATATATATATATATATATAGTGTGTGTGTGTATATATATACATATATACACACACACACTATATATATATATATATGTATATAAACGTGGTTGGTTTTGGTTGCTATGTCTCGCTAGTCTCTTTTGTCTATGAATTACCTCTGTCCTTACTGTTTTCTTTGCAATTTATTTGTTGAAGAAGCTGAGTATGAGCTCTGTGGAATCCATGACGTTTTGGATTTGGTCGACTGCAACTCTGTGCTGTTCTTTAATATTTTCCTCCTTTCCCTGTGTTTTTTCTATAAACTGGTCATTGGATCCTGAGGCAAGACCGGATCGCTTTGGTTATTTTTCAGGAAGAATGTTTGTGGCCCTGTTGAGTACTTCCTATCATTGCCTATCACTGCCTGTTATTTGCCGTGTTCGTATCTCGGGGACGTTCACTAGCATCGCCAATGGAGTCAGGAGGTGCCAACCGAATCTGTCACTTTACGAAGCACCCCATCCGCTTCTCACCTGATGGTTTCGGCGGCCACTTGTGATGGTTTTGTAATGCGTCAGCATGCCGAGGCAAGACTAGTCTTCCTGTGTGTTTCCGGTTGGGATGGGATGCAAAGGAAATTGTTGGGAGGGGCGGTGGGCTAACGGAAGTGGCAGCCACCATCATCTCACACCCATTTGGCTTGGCCGTGAGCTCCCCTCATTGCTGGGAAATAGCAGCCAGGCCTGCAGCACCCCAGCCACCCCAGCGGGTCCCCTTTCAGCCCCCCCACCGCCCGGGCTGTTGTGTGTGTTAGCACCACGACGAGGCCCCAGCTTCCGCAGGACACCCAGACCATCAGCATCAGAGACCAGAATCCCCAAGGGTCGGGCCATCTTCCTGGACTCGGCTGCAATTTACAGCCGTCTTCCCTTTCCAACTGCCTGCCCCGTGGACTTGAAGCCTGAGCCCCAAATCGGGTCCGTTTTTCATTAGCGGTTGCAAGATGGTGATCTTCCAGTTATAGCAATCCCTTTGCTGAAACGTTTAGTTGAAATTACTGAGTTGCAGTCTCAGTAGTCGATGCAGAATACTTGTTTCTTTCCCCTCGGTTTTCTTCTTCACCAGCTTTCAAAATAATGAATTGATTCCTAAGCACCTTCCAAAGGTAATCACTTAATTTCATTTGCTTGCTTTCTTAAGGATCATTTTCAGCTCGCAGACTTTAATATATTTGCCGTGGCACTGTAGTTGTTATTACTATGATGTTTACATTATCTTGCCTTTGGCTAATGGGAGATCATTCACGTGGGCTCCTAGATCTTTTTGACACAGTCCCTGTGGTCTCTGACAACCTCCCTGCCTTCCCGTGAGACAGAATGTTCCAGGCTGCCCTTTGATGTTTCCTGTCCCAGCCTTGAAAACAGCATTTATCCAAGAAGGCATGGCTGCTTTCAGTTGGAAATCCTATTTAGAGACACAATCTGGGTGTAGGGATGCTCATTATTTGGGGGTTAGTCATGGTTTCCAGACCTTTGCAGTGAACAGAGCAAAGAAATACGGCTTTTTAAAGAAAATACGTCATAAGTTCTCATTTTTCAAGTCAAATTTAAGATTATGGGATTTTCCATTTGGTTCATTCATTTTATATTTACATCTCTCCTTTTTAAAAAATCCTTTTTTTAAGTTTAT
This sequence comes from Panthera pardus, assembly GCF_024362965.1. Taxonomy (NCBI): domain Eukaryota; kingdom Metazoa; phylum Chordata; class Mammalia; order Carnivora; family Felidae; genus Panthera; species Panthera pardus. Next base: position 94,839,173 of record NW_026526677.1, read on the forward strand.
TTATTTTGGGAGAGAGAGAGAGAGTGTGAGCAGGGCAGGGGCAGAGAGAGAGGAGAAAGAGAGAATCCCAAGCAGGCTCTGCGCTGCCTGTGCAGAGCCCAATGTGGGACTCAAACCCACGAACTGTGAGATCATGAGCTGAAATCAGAGTCAGATGCTTAACTGACTGAGCTGCCCAAGCACCCCTCTCTCATCTTCTGCTAAAAGGCTTGGACCCCAGGGGCGCCTGGGTGGCTCAGTCGGTTAAGCGTCTGACTTCGGCTCAGGTCGTGATCTCGCCCTCCGTGAGTTCGAGCCCCGCGTCGGGCTCTGTGCTGACAGCTCAGAGCCTGGAGCCTGCTTCTGATTCTGTGTCTCCCTCTCTCTCTGACCTTCCCCCCATTCATGCTCTGTCTCTCTCTGTCTCAAAAATAAATAAACGTTAAAAAAAAAAAAAGTAAAAAAAAATAAAAGGCTTGGACCCTAAATATTTATTTATTTATAAATAATTATTTATTTGATATATCCTAGTATACATACACACTTAATCGTTCCTGAGTAATACTCACATAGCATATATGCTAATACAGTATATATAGAGAGAATTTGATGTATATTCTCTAAAAAAATTATATTTTTTATTTTTTTAATGTTTATTTATTTTGAGAGAGAGAGCAAGCACATGCACACAAGCAGGGGAGGCACAGAGAGAGAGAAAGAGAGAGAGAATCCCAAACTAGCTCCTCTCTGTCAATGCAGAGCCTGACGGGGCTCGATCCCATGAACCATGAGATCGAGTGAGCTCCATGCCCAACATTGGGCTTGAACTCATGACCCCAAGACCAAGAGTCACATGCTCCACTGACTGAGCCAGCCAGGTGCCCCTGTCTGTCTCTGTGTTTAAACCATCAACCTGATCAACACTTAAGTTCATTTCCTTAATTTTGCTCTCAATATTTAGGGATTGTATGTATGTTTTTCAGTTTTCCTTTGTGATTATATAAGATATTAGTATATAGTTCCAAATTCACATGTATAAAATTCGATGCCATGTTGATTTAAAATGTGTCCACAAATGCTTTAACACTCCCCTTGAGTGCGGATTGGACTCAATATCTTGCATCGAACAAACAAAATGAGAAACAAATGTCAATGTGTGATTTCTAAGACTAGGCCATAAAAGGTATTACAATTTCCTCTGCTGTTTTTATTTTTTATAAATGTTTTTAAACGTTTATTCATTTTTGAGACACACACACACACACACACACACACTCACACGCAGCAGGGGAGAGGCAGAGAGGGAGGGAGACACAGAATCCGAAGCAGGCTCTAGGCTTTGAGCCCTCAGCATGGAGCCCGATGCGAGGCTTGAACCCACACACCATGAGATCATGACCTGAACCAAAGCCGGAGGCTTAACCGACTGAGCCACCCAGGCACCCCTCCTCTGCTCTTTTTAGATAACTTGTGGTAGAGGACACCGGCTCCCACATCATAGGGAGGCCCAAGCAACCCTATGGAGAGATGAGGTCCATGAGGCCCCTTGCCAACAACCGTGTGAGGGAACCATAGTGTAGGTGGATCCTCTAACCCAGGCAAACCTTCTGATGACTGAAACTCAAGCCAACATCTTGCCTGCCATCTCCTGAAATACCTTGAACCACAACCCAACTAAGCTGCTCCTGGATTCCTGATGCTCAGAATTTATGTGACATAATAAAAATGTATTGCTGTTTTAAACCACTAAGCTTCTGGAACAATCTGTGATGTAGTAATTGACAACTAATACAGGAGCATTCAGAGAAGTCTAGTTTCTGTTCCTGTCTCTTCATACCCTGGAAGTTAACCAGTTGTGTTTTTTGTTTGTTTTTTTTTTCCTGGCTAATGTTTGTCCTTCCACTGCTTTTGTTTTATAAATATAAGCAAATATGTATATATTTGTATTATGCATGTTTCTTAGATTAAAATTACTATATTATACAATCTTCTGAACTTTGCAGTTTTCTTTTTTTAATGCTTATTTATTGATTTTTGAGAGAGAGCACATGAGTCGGGGGAGAGAAAGAGAACACCAAGCAGGGTCTTGAACTCATGAACCTTGAGACCATGACCTGAGCCAAAACCAAGAGTCAGATGCCCAACTGACTGAGCCACCCAGCCACCCCTGAACCTTGCGGTTTTTAATTAACAGTGTTTAATGGAAATTATTCCAAAGCTGAGTGGAGAGATAGTTTTCATTCTTTGTAAAAATTTATTTATTTAAATTCAAGTTAGTTAACATACAATGTAGTCTTGGCTTCAGGAGTAGAACCCAGTGATTCATCACTTACATATAACACCCAGTGCTCATCCTTACAAGTGCCCTCCTTAATGCCCATCACTCATTTAGCCCATCCCCTCACCCACCTCCCCTCCAGCAACTACAGTTTGTTCTCTATACTTAAGACTCTCTTACGGTTTGCCTCCCTCTCTGTTTTTATCTTCTTTTTCCTTCCCTTCCCCTGTGTTCATTTGTTTCGTTTCTTAAATTCCACAGATGAGTGAAATCAGAGGATATTTGTCTTTCTCTGCCTGACTTACTTAGCATAATACACTCTAGTTCCATCCATGGTGTTGCAAATGGCAAGATTCCATTCTTTTTCATCACTGAGTAATACTCCATCGTATATATACACCACATCTTCTTTATCCATTCGTCACTTGATGGACATTTGGGCCCTCTCCATAACTTGGCTATTGTTGACAGTGCTGCTGTAAACATTGGGGTGCATGGACCTCTTTTTAACAGTTGCTTAGCCTTCTAATCTGTAGACGAACCGTAGATGACTCAGTCTGCCGGAGTTGTGTTGCTTCCGTCTTTAGCACTGCAAACAGTGCATATGAAATAGGGTGCCTGTGTGTTTTCACAGTTTTGCTGGTGTATCTTTGGAATCCGTTCTTAAGCGCACTCTTTTCGAAATGGTTCTCCTATGACTTCAGCTCTCGCGGCTCTCCCTTGCTCCGCCCCGCCCCCCCCCAGAGTTTATTCTGTATGATACGGCACCTGTTTGCCTTTATTTTGTATGATTCTGAGCTTCCCAGGTGAATCTTAGTTCTGTACCTATGAGACTGTGCCGTGGTACTGCCCACGTAAGGCAGTCACAGTGCCAACCTAGTGCTGTCAAGAGACGGGGTTTACAGATGTGACCTGGAGAGGGGTGCGAGGACAGTGGTGGGGGTCAGAGCACGCCACAGGGGAAATCTTTTTTATAGTAGGTGTTCCGAACAGGAAGCAACTCTTCCTGAAAGAGAGAAAAATAGCATTCCATCCCACTCGTATCCCGATGACAAGCGAGGTAACGGACATTACTTGGAAGAGTAATGTGGGAGATTGGTAAGATCTAAGATACGAAATACAGAGGACTCAGGTTAGAGGGAGAATCGTTTCTGTGTGAACCGGCAAAGCAGGCAGCCCGGGCCTCACCAAGCACAGCGGCTGGATGTAAAGCCTCTGCAGAGACAGATTCTATTTAAATTGAACATCTAGAACTGGGGGAACAACGATTAAGAACCTGGGGGTGGCTCAGTCGGTGCAGCCTCTGACTCTTGATCTCCGCTCAGGTCTTGATCTCAGGTCGTGGGTTAGAGTGACCCTGGAGCCCACTTAAAAAAAAAAAAAAAAAAAAAAGGTAAAAGATTAAGAACCTACAACTGGACAGTGATTCTCTAAGAGACGGTCATCCTGAATGGTGTCACCTTCAGAACAGAGGTGCCTGCGGTGGTGGATACGTGCGAGACCGGCCTGTGAGCCCGATTAGCTTGATCAGCCCTGGTGACCAAACCCAGGTTCAGTGACAAGCACGTGGTACACAGCAGATTTTCAACAAACCCCTGATACACCGATCAGGTCCTTAGCTTCACATCTTCATCGCAACGTTCTTCTTATCCTTGCCTTTCTCCCACTGTCTTCATGTGAGTTCAATGTCAGTACACAGGAACTTTTATTTCTGCCACAGATGGGCTCCTCCAAATGTTGCATGTGAATCTGCTTTTTATTATCTCAAAATATTTTTATACACACAGTGTGCAAGTCACTGATGATGCAAACGCACGTCGGTGATAGACATAGTTTCTGTATTTTAGAAATTGATTATGTAGTCGGGGAAACTGAGTGCAAACACGAAGATAAGGACAATCATCACTACATGATTTCAGTAGCACGGGGGTTCGCGTAGGGTGTTGCCTGCTGGTAACACCACTCACGGGTGGGAGAGCCAGCTGAATGTTGAAGGGTTTGATGACAGATAAATGGAAACGAGAGAGGAGGGTTTTTGGCAGGAAGGATTGTGTGAGCTAAATCAAGAAACTGGTAAGGTGCCATACTGATAATATGAGCTGTGGTGAGGAGGCCGCGGGGTAGAGTATCCCATCCCATCGGAACTGAGACTTTTTCAGCAGGAGGGGAAGAGGGCGAAACACAGGAAGACGAACAGGCAGCGATGTGTGGGACGGAGTGGAAAGAGAGGGGGCTGGAGGCAGGCGGGCTGATTCAATGTCTGTGAATAGAATCGTGTTTTTCACACTGAGATTGGGAGCCCAACGACAACTGATCATCTCGAAGAAGCTTCATCTTCACTTCTGATTAAACTTTAATGCAACTTTGGGGCGCCTGGGTGGCGCAGTTGGTTAAGCGTCCGACTTCAGCCAGGTCACGATCTCGCGGTCCGTGAGTTCGAGCCCCGCGTCGGGCTCTGGGCTGATGGCTCGGAGCCTGGAGCCTGTTTCCGATTCTGTGTCTCCCTCTCTCTCTGCCCCTCCCCCGTTCATGCTCTGTCTCTCTCTGTCCCAAAAATAAATAAAAAACGTTGAAAAAAAAAATTTTAAACTTTAATGCAACTTCAGTCTCCAGCGTCCGTCCCGCATCCGACCTCAGTGTCTACATGTCAATACTGACACGGAGCTGGGCTTTGTATTCTTGTTTATCCATTAGAAAGGGGAGGATATGTTTAAAAGGTAACTAATGGCTGGTTCATTGGTGTCTGGCAAATTTCAGTCTCGCATACTGGGTGGGACTGGTCAGAGTGGGGGCACGCCCCAAGCCCTGCCTGTGTGCCGAGGATGGCTTATCCTTCTTCCTGGGTTTAATTTTTGTGTGTTTCAGGAACGTGGGAGTCACAGACAGTAAAATATATTGGATGCCTTTTTGACTTTTTTTTTTAATTTTTTTTAACGTTTATTTATTTTTGAGACAGAGCATGAGTGGGGGAGGGTCAGAGAGAGAAGGAGACACAGAATCTGAAACAGGCCCCAGGCTCCGAGCTGTCAGCACAGAACCTGATGCGGGGCTCGAACTCACGGACTGCGAGATCATGACCTGAGCCAAAGTCACCCGTTTAACCGACCGAGCCACCCAGGTGCCCCTCCTTTTTGACTTTTTCAAAAAATATTTCATTTTTAGTTAATCTCTGCACCTAACGTGGGGATCAAACTCACAACCCCGAGATCAAGAGTCAAGTGCTCTACCAACTGAGCCAGCCAGATGCGCCTTTGAAGCCCTTTTTAAGAGCGAGATTTTCACATGTGTTGCCCTTCGTTATCCCAGCCGTCCCATCCATGGTGTTAATCCCAATTTACAGATCGGAAAAATGAGACCTACAGACACAAAATGACTTGCTTAGAATTACAAGCTAATAAATGGCAAAGCCAATGTGCAAACCCGGTTTGGACTGATTCTAAGGATGAAGTTCTTTCCTCCACCCCACACGGTTGCATTTGAAGGGAAATTATGGTAGATTTGAAGGTAAGAAAGGGGGCGGTGGTGCAATATTTGAAGTGAGAGGGAGTAATAAATACTTGCTACCTACTGTTAAGGGGAGAATTATAAAATAGTGCAGCCATATCAGCTCTTCCTTGCCCTAAAGCTACAAAAATTGCTGCTGGGAGATGAGACTTTTCCCGCTTAGGGTTATTTGTTGTAAAGAAAAATTTTAAACTACGTCACTAAATTATAATTTAATGCCATTAAGATTTTCTGCCTGGGCAGAGGACCTTAACAGACGTCTCTCCAAAGAAGACATCCAGATGGCCAACGGATACATGAAAAGATGCTCAACAGCACTCATCATCAGGGAAATGCAAATCCAAACCGCAATGAGATACCACCTTTCATGTGTCGGAACGACCAAAGTCAAAAAGACAAATAACGAGTGTTGGAGAGGATGTGGAGAAAAAGGAACCCTCGTGCACTGTTGGTGGGAATGCAAACTAGTGTGGTCATTGTGGAAAACAGTATGGAGGTTTTTCGAAAAACCATAAATAAAACTACTATACAATCTAGTAATTCCTCTACTGAATATCTACCCAAAGTAAACGAAAACACTAATGCACATCTATGTTTATTGCAACATCATCTACGATCGCCAAGATATGGAAGCTGCCTAACTGTCCATCCATAGATGAATGGATAAAAAAGGTGTGGTATACATACACAATGAAATATTTTCAGCCATAAAAAAAGAATGAGATCTTGCCATTTGCAACAGAAGGGAAATGCTAAGTGAAATAAGTCAGAGAAAGATACCATAGGATTTCACTCATGTGGAATTTTTTTTAATTTTTTTTAATTTTTTTAACGTTTATTTATTTTTGAGACAGAGAGAGACAGAGCATGAACGGGGGAGGGTCAGAGAGAGGGAGACACAGAATCTGAAACAGGCTCCAGGCTCTGAGCTGTCAGCACAGAGCCCGACGCGGGGCTCGAACTCATGGACCGCGAGATCATGACCTGAGCCGAAGTTGGCCGCTCAACCGACTGAGCCACCCAGGTGCCCCTGGAATTTAAGAAACAAAGTAAATGAACAAACAAGAAGACAAATTAAAAAACAGACTCAAATACAGAGAACAAACTGGTGGTTGCCAGAGAGGTGGCGGGGGGGGGGGGGGGGGGGGGGGGGGGCCTGGGTGAAATAGATAAAAAGGATTAAATAGCACACTTATCTTGATGAGCGCTGAGGAATGTAAAGAATTTTTGGATCCTTATACTACACACCTGAAAGGAATATAAGTCTGTATGTTAATTTGACTCCAAAAAATGTTTTTTAATCTTCATTTATTTTTGAGAGAGAGCGTGAGCAGGGGAAGAACAGAGAGAAAAGGAGACACAGAATCCGAAGCAGGCTCCAGGCTCTGAGCTGTCAGCACAGAGCCCGACATGGGGCTCGAACCCACGGACTACGAGATCATGACCCGAGCTGAAGTGGGACGCTCAACCGACTGAGCCACCCAGGTGCCCCCCAATTTTTTTTTTTTTAAAGAAAGGATTTTCTACCTGGAATGCCTTCCTTCCCTTGACGCATTCTTTGAAATGAGTTCAGCTCAACATCACCCCTCCTCTGAATGCTGTCCCAGTGCTTTTCACATCCAGTGACTTCCTTGTTCTGTGTGCCGCACTTGAGAAGGGACTCAGGTGTTATCAATTCTAAAAAGACTGCCAGCCTATCACAAATCCACATGAAGTCCAGAGCCTTGATACAGTTTTCCTGAATTTTCTCATCAGTTTATATCTAGACAAACTGATAATTGGGCAGGGGATGAGTATCTATGACTCTTTTTTCCCTCTTGCCTCTTTCTCTCTTCCACCCCCCTCCCCCCAGCAGTCTTCTCCATCTTGACCATCCCTCTGTCCTCTCTTCCAGGGCCCTGACTCCAACCTGGAAATAGAAAGGGAAGGTTATGATGCCCATTGCTCTTGGCCATGCTGGAGGGGTAGCCACTGATTTCTATGCCTACACCCCCCTGGGCCATCCCCTAGAATGGCGCCTGCACCATTGTTGGCCCATAATGAATATGCTGAATAACAGACATAAAAAATTGCTCAAGCCATTTGGATTCTCCCAGGTGGAAAATACATTAGATTTATAAAGGTTTTTTTAATTTTTTTCCCCATTTTTTTCTGTTGATGATATTTCTAACCTCTTAGCACAACTTTGACATGTAGTATAACGGACATGTATGGTTTTCCTTCACCAAGCCAGAGCAATGACAATATTGCATTCCCTGCATGCGTGGACCCCCCTCCAAGTCAATGAATGTGACACTTCTGCTCTATGTGAACTATAGATAAAGCAATATTGTTCTCTACCAGACGGTTCTAAGCTGGTTGGATATAACCCCAGAGCAGCCTGCGGCCTCCGTGCCACCCTGTGGGAAGGACCTAACTAAGAAAAAATTTCAAAAAGAAGGCACAACAAGAGATGGAGAGACTGTCTCTTTGGCTTGAGATGTAGCGTCAACCATGCCTGAAGCTAAGTTCTGCCTGGACTTTCCAGTCTTGAGAGCCAATAAATTTCCTTTGTCACTTAAGCCACCTGAAGTTGGGTTCTTCTCACCTGTAACAAGAAGTCGGTACAGTGTGGTTAGTATGCTAATGAAATCCTTGTCTCTCTAAACAAAGCCCCCCCCCCCCCACCTCCGCCCATGAAAGATAAAAGAGGGAAGAAAATAAAAGGCCAACGGGGAGCGAGAAACTTGTCTTATCTTATGCAAGCATATGGTAATAATTTATCTACATGCCGGTAAGAATATGAGTATCTTGCAAGCATGCGTCCCCAGAGCCTAGCACAGTGTGTAAACATGGTTAAAACTCAGTATTTCTTGGTTGAATAAACCTGATTTAGTCCCAGTTTTTAAGCTCTGGAGTCAACTGAACCTGTTCAAAGCCTGACCATTATTTTTTTATTATTATTATTTTTTTGACGTTTATTTATTTTTGAGACAGAGAGGCGCAAAGCATGAACGGGGGAGGGTCAGAGAGAGGGAGACACAGAATCTGAAACAGGCTTCAGGCTCTGAGCTGTCAGCACAGAGCCCGACGCGGGGCTCGAACCCACGGACCGCGAGATCATGACCTGGGTCGAAGTCGGCTGCTTAACCGACTGAGCCAACCCAGGCGCCCCAAAGCCTGACCATTATTTATTAGCCGTGTGACTTTGGCCGAGTTACTTCATCTTTCCGATTTTGATTTCCTTCTTTGTCAAATGAGCGAGCACACTAATGATTAGTACCGACTTCGCATGTTGTAGGGAGAACGATTCGAATAAGATCATGCACGGGGCATTCACGTGGTCAGTACGCCGTGACATGCCACGGCTGTGGCTATTACCAAACAAGAATGATTAGGACCTAGGCTTCCTCACGTTAACATTTCTATTAAAATGTTATTTGCTATCATGGCTTTTTTTTTTTTTTTTTATGTGTATTTTTGAGAGAGAGAGCGCGCGAGCAGGGGAGGGGCAGAGAGAGAGAGGGAGCCAAAGGACCCAGAGCAGGCTCTGCACTGACAGCAGTGAGCAGGATGCGGGGCTCGAACTCACAAACAGCCAGATCATGACCCCAGCGGATGCTTAACCGACGGAGCCACCCAGGTGCCCCACTATGATGACATTTTAATGTATATTGGTTTGTCATATAATTTATGTGCCAGTTACCCTGAGCAGTGTGGGGGTTTAGGGGCCTGACCCCTCGTGCAGTTGAAAATTTACATATAACTTTTGACCCCCCCAAACTTAACTACTAACAGCCTGCTGTTGATAGGAAGCCTTACCGATAACACAGACGGTCAATTAGCACAGATTTTGAGTGTTGCATGCATTATATAGTCTTCAGACGGTAAAGCCAGCTAGAGAAATAAAATGCTATGAAGAGCATCCTAAGGAAGAGAAAATACATCTACGATACTTAGTGTATTTATCGAAAAAAATCCACGCATACGTGGACCCACGCGGTTCCAATGTGTGGCCTAAGGGTCAGCTGTATAGCCATGTGATCTTAGGCAAGTTACTTAACCTCTCTGAACCCAGTTTATTTCAAGTGAGCACGAATCTAATACCGCACATATCTGTTCTTGTGTTAAATGACCCAGGGCGTATTAAAACGCCTGGGTGGGATATAGTGGTTGGAGTAGGCAGCCTGCAAGCTGGGCCCCAGTGACCTCCACCGTCTGGCTTTCATGCCTTGGGTTAGTTAGTTCTCTCTCTTTACAAATGCTGCATTGAGGCCAAGAGACCTGTTCTCTGTTCCTTGTTCCACGCTCTGCTCGTTCTCACCTTCTAATCTTTATTCCTTGGCTGGAGCCCGCTCCAGTCCTTGCTTGTCCACCTTTTAGATGGCCTGGAGGCCCTTTTAATGCCCTCTCTTTCTTGAGGCTTCTCTGATCCCTCCACCCCAATGCTGGCTGTCGGGAAGTCACCTCTTCTCCCTCTACACTTCGCAGCGAGTATTTATACCTTTCTTACGCCGTCTCCATGCTTCCCTCCTACCCTGTCAATTTTTATCCTGTCTGATCTAGCAGTGCTCAAGCTGTACATTTGAAAAGTTAATGTCCATTCGTCTTTGCAACCTGTTCCGTGCCAGCACACGGCGACGTACGATAATGGGTACTCAGGTAAGTGTCGGTTGGGTAAATGATGCTGTGAGGAAGCGTAGGAGTAAATGGAGAATCATGAAAATAATTACATTTATGTTATCTCCTTCTTCTTGAAGGCTGACATTTTCCACTGCCTTCAGTATACCCCCCTGAAGTCGCATTTCTAGGATTCCAGCATTCATTAGTGAATTCATGTGCAACTACCTCAAAAAAAATTCCAAGTCAGCAGAAGGGAGCATTTCTATCCTATTAGCAGTATAGTGTTAGTACAGCTAAAACGTTAAGGCGTTTTACAAATTATATTAATGATGCATCCATCCATTTAGTTATTTATCAAAAAAAAAAAAAAATGTGTTTGTCCCCTGAAAAGATCAGCATGGAGGGCGATAAAATGAGCACCATTGTGTGATTCCTGCCTTCACAGTCCATCTGGGAAAACCACAAACTAGGGACAGGTTCACCAAGGCAAGGTGTTGAAGGACTTGACCTCCTTCGAGTGGTACTGACCAAAACATTTCAAGCAAATGTACAGACAAAGGAATCGAAATCCATTACGATTTGGAGGCTTAAAATACTTTCAGGCACTGCCCTGAATTCACTGCTCCAGGCCTCTCCAGCCTAGTAGGAAACGGACAATAATTAAAGTGTCAGTAGAACTGCCTTTGGATTTCCATGAAATGAATACCTGTGGTTCTGTATTTTCCTTGCCAACCTGTCCAGGTAGTTCTGAGAATCCATTCCAAAGCTATTCATCCCCTGATAATGCAGATTTATCAGGTACCAAAGACGTGGGCGTTGTGGTGAGGATGTGCTCCCACGAGGAGAGCGAACCCTTGGAATCCATCCGTCACCCTGGATTCGGAAGCGGAGTGGTGCGTTCTACCCCCTCCACTTCTCAATTGTCTGCGGGTTTCAGAGTTCGAACCCAAGGCAGAAAGAGACTAAAAATCATTTCACATCACATGCTACAACCTTGAGGACATCATGTTGATGAAAATAATCAAATACTGTATGATTCTAGTTGTATGAGGTACCTTGTCAGATTCATAGCGACGGGGCGCCTGGGTTGCTAGGTCGGTTGAGGGTCTGCCTCTTGATTTCGGCTCAGATCATGATCTCACGGTTCGTGGGTTCCAGCCCCACATGGGGCTCTGCGCTGACAGCATGGAGCCTGCTTGGGAGTCTCCACCCCCCCCCCCCCCGCCCCGCCCCATCCTTCTCTCTGCCCCTACCCTGCTCTCTCTCAAAATAAACTTAAAAAAATTTCATAGAGACAGAAGTGGGATGGCGGATGGTGGGGGCAGGGGAGGGAGGAGTAGGAAGTTGTTAGTTAACAGGCACCGAGCTTTTGTTTCGCAAGACGAAAATGTTCTGGAGGCTGGCTGCACAACAACGTGACTATCCTTACTACCAAATTGTATGCTTAAACATGGAAAAAATGGTAAATGTTATGTCCTGTGTTTTTCACCACAATTAAAAGAAAATCATTTCAACACCCCCTCTGCCTTCAAACTGGACAAAACTTTAATGTGCCCCAACAGAAGGGAATTTCTTGTGTCCTTAAAGATCTGGAGAAAATACTCCACCGTCTACTTCCTGCAATCCTGCCTGCCGTGCTCTGGGCCCTCCTTTATAAGGAGTTTCATATTGAAATACACCAGAATACCTCTGAGGCAATGTAAGCCTTTTCCCAAAGGTTGCTCCCCAAAACCTCCTAAAAAAACCAAAAACCCAAACCCAAATTTACCAACTTTTGGCACGTTGGAAGGTAACTTTGGAAATCACTGGATGAAATCATTCCGTTTCCTTTCTCTCCTCCTCTCTGCCAAGCAGAAGCAGGAATGGATATTGGCTGTTGTGACCATACCAGGCCAAGTGACCATTAAAAAAAGAGGGAATCGTGAATGCTGGTTAATAGTTATAGCCACACACATTCATGAGTGCTTTTGCACGTGTTACCTCATTTAGTCCTTGTAACAACACTGTGAGGCAAGTGCCTGGCTGTCACCCCTGTCTGGTCGAGGAGAAAAGTTCGGCAGGGAGGTATGCAGTAAATGACCCAAGCTCATACTCCAGAAAGAGTTGGAACCAGGATTGAATTCCATGTAGTCCAGTCTTTATGATGATGCTCTAAAGCCCCAGACCACACAGTTGTTAGACCTAGTCAGGTCTAACCCCATTCTGTGCTCTATGCTCTAAAGGACGCCCTCTCCCACCCACTGCACCCCTCCCCATGGAGAGGAGCCTACGGGCCAAGAAGCCATGATCACCTGAATCCCGTGCCAGGTACTCTGACCCCCGTGTCCTCTTCCCAAACAGTCCTGGGCCCGCCTCTAGGACCTGCGCGGCCTTCCTTCTTAAGCTGCCCCTTGTGAGTGCTACTGAACCCCCATGGTGCACACCAAGAGGCACCTGAGGGGTGACTGTCTGGGGAGCGAGGATGGGGCCCAGACGTGTGGGCTAATGTATCCTCATGATGCAGGTCGAAACCAGAAGTGGACAGAGAAGGGAGAAGTCCTGAGGCTGGGGTTGTGGCCCCATGGTGCCACCATGTTCTGGCAGAGAACCCCAAGGGCTCTGGGAGCTCCAAATGTGGACTGGGCCCTCCGGCTCATTGCTATGAAGATTTGTTTGTTGGGGGCACCTGCGTGGCTCAGTCGGTTGAGCCTCCGACTCTTGATCTCAGCTCGGGTCTTGATCTCAGGGTTGTGAATTTAAGCCCCGCGTTGGGCTCCACACTGGGCCTGGATCCCACTTACACACACACACACACACACACACACACACACACACACACACACAGAATATAAAGATTTGTTTGTTAAGAGCATAGAACATATTTCATAATAGGTTGTTGACTTGTTCCAAACTTTACACATTCAGAGGCAAGTGGGCTCCATTGACCATCTTACCCAGGACCCCCCAATGTGAGGGGTGGGCCCTCTCCTTGTTAATCTGCTTTTCAGTAGTGGCTAGCCTCCGCGAAGTCCCCCAGGTGTCAGACGCTGTTGTGAGCACTTTGTGTATATTCCCATTTTGTCCTTGTAGCAACACCACAAGACAGACGTCTCCATTTTTCTTTTAATTTTGTTTTTTTAATGTTTATTTACTTTTGAGACAGAGAGAGACAGAGCATGAACAGGGGAGGGTCAGAGAGAGAGAGAGGGAGACACAGAATCCGAAACAGGCCCCAGGCTCCGAGCTGTCAGCACAGAGCCCGACGTGGGGCTCGAACTCACGAGCCGTGAGATCATGACCCGAGCCGAAGCCGGCCACTCAACCTACTGAGCCACCCAGGCGCCCCAAGACGTCTCCATTTTCCACACACGGTTATGCTCAGAAGCTGCACTATGGTAGCGTTTTCTTCACCTCCCTTATCCTACAACAAGACTGAGCTACTGAGAGAAAGAAAAAGAAAGAAAGAGAAAGAAAAGGAAGGAAGGAAGGAAGGAAGGAAGGAAGGAAGGAAGGAAGGAAGGAAGGAAGGAAGGAAAAAAGAAAAGAAAAAGAGAAAAGAAAAGAAAGAAAAATAATAACTCTCCTTTTGTGACTCTAAAATCCTTTAAAAACACCAGGGACACCTGGGTGACTCAGTCGGTTAAGCGTCTGACACTTTGATTTCGGCTCAGGTCATGATCTCACGATTTGTGAGTTCGAGTCCTGTGTGGGGCTCTGTGCTGACAGTGCTGAGCCTGTTTGGGATTCTCTTTCTCCCCTGCCCCTGCTTATACTCTCTCTGTCTCTCTCTTTCAAAATAAAAATAAATAAACATTTAAAAAATGCAAAAAAAAAAAAGTTATTTCCCAAATGATCTCATTTTAACCTCATGGTGTCCTGTGATCGAGAAAGTTCAGGGACTCTTTGCTCGTGTTACAAAAAAAAAAAAAAAAAAGGATTCCAAGGGTACTCAAGAGATTTGCTCGGGAAATTTGAATCTGTCTCTGGAAAAAGCAGGCCTGTGAACCTCTTATTTCCAGATTACCACCCTCGTCTTTGAAGGAAACCTTAAGTGACAGATATTCATTTTGCCAGCTGGGAGGCCTTCACTCTTCCAAAGACACTGAATTAAAATGTCACTGTCCTTTTCCACAGGCGCATTTCCAAGAGGTAGTTACCGGTGTCCAAACCTCCAGGCGTGGTCATTATGGAGATGGGTGGATGGGTGTCTTTTCACCATTATCACCATTATCACCATTATCAATAACCATGTGCCAAGGCTGGCCTGCTTTGTCCTTTTATTTAAAAATAGGAAGAGGAGGAGGAGAGGTTGAGGGAGGGAGGGAGGGTGAGCAAGGAATATCTTGCTTCTTGTCCCCCCTCCCCCCCCCACCTTAAACTTGAATCTGAGAATTTGCCTCCGGCTTTCTCTTTCCAACCAAGCAAAAAAAATCTTAAAAGTGAAGTGAAAAGATGGCCTAATGATGGTAGTTAAATATTTCCGATGTGACAATTCTGCAAAGGCCGGGAAGGGACGTAAGCTTATAATTGGGGCGAAGAGTATGTTCTGTTCTGTGCTGGGCACACGGTTCCTTGGGCCAGGTTGTCACAAGGCTGGGCCTGAGACTCTCAAGGCTGCATCTACCGGGTCCTTACCCGGCCCCGGGACATCTCACGTATTTGTATCGTCATGCTTTCCGTTTGGCACAGTAATTCAGTTAGCATTAGGGCAAGTTCCCCGGGAAGCAGACTCCGCCAGAGGGAGGTTAGCTGGGGTTGCTCTCAGAAACAGCACGGGGAAGGGAGTGAGGGAAGAACTGGGTGGAGGGGGAAGCTGAACCGCCATGCACTTGCCCGAGGGGCCACAGGCAGCTCTGGAGCCGGGCTGGCCCATCAGAGTTACCCTAACCTGGCGTCCCAGGGTGGGGCTCTGCCTCTGTAGCTCCATACGGACTCTTCACGCTGGGGAGCGGCCTCCAGCTGGGGAGACAGAACCTTGGGCCGGCAGTTCCCTGCAGCCCGGAGGCTGCTTCTCTTTCCAGAGAAGGAAGGAGGTTCCAGAAACCGGGGGAGGGATGAGTGCCTTGGTCCTGAAGGGGACCGGGGTGGCCTACTCCATTATTCGTTGTAGGTGTCCTCTTCCCTCAGAATACAAGGTGGTGGAGGCAGCCATCTTGTGTTTGCCCTGCATTTGTTCCCCCCGGGCCCACAGCCCCCGTTGGCACACAATAGGTGCTCAGTGCACGGTTGTGGAAGTAATACAGGATGGGTTGACACTTTTCATTCTGCATATTTCTCATCGCCTTAAACATGGAGGCAGATGGATTCCTGTAACACATTTCCCTAGAAATATTTTTAAAATTTTTTAATGTTTATTTTTGAGAGAGAAAGAGAGAGAGTATGAGCGAGGGAAGGGCAGAGAGAGAGGGAGACACAGAATCCGAAGCAGGCTCCAGGCTCTGAGCTGCCAGCACAGAGCCCGATGGGGAACTTGAACCCACAAACTGCGAGATCATGACCTGAGCCGAAGTCGGACGCTTGACCGACGGAGCCACCCAGGGGCCCCTTCTTTCTTTCTAAGTCCGGTCTAGAATCACACATCGCATTTAGTGGCCCTGTCTCTCTAGCATTTTTTAATCTGGAGAGTTCCTCAACTCCTTTTTGTCTTTCACGACACTGATATTTTTGAAACACTCAGTCTAGTTGTTTTGCACAGTGTTCCTCAGTTCGCTTTTGTCTGATTGTTCCCTCATGATACATGCAGGTTAAACATTTTTGACAGGAATACTATATACGTGATGCTGTGTTCTCAGGAGTCACACCGGGAGGCAGATGATGCTGTTTGTTCCATTACTGGTCATGTTAAATTGGATCATTTGGTTAAGGCAATGTCTGCCAGGCTGATCTATACCAAAAATATCCTTTTCTTGGGGCGCCTGGATGGTTCAGTCAGTTAAGTGTCTGATTCCTGATTTCTGTTCAGGTCATGATCTCACAGTTCATGAGTTTGAGCCCTACATCGGGCTCCATGCGTTGGTGCAGAAACTGCTTGGGATTCCCTTTCTCTGTGCCCCTTCCCCACTCATTCTCTCTCTCTCTCTCTCTCTCTGTTCCCTCCCGCACCAAAAATAAATAAAGTTAAAAAAAATTTTTTTAATGTTTATTTTTTATTTTTGAGAGAGAGAGAGAGAGAAAGAGAGAGAGACAGAGCTCGAGAGGGGAAGGGCCAGAGAAAGAGGGAGACACAGAATCCAAAGCAGGCTCCAGGCTCTGGGCTGTCAGCACAGAGCCCGATGCAGGCCCCGAACTCACCAACCGTGAGATCGTGACCTGAGCTGAAGTCGGATGTTCAACTGACTGAGCCACCCAGCCGCCCCTAAATAAATAAACTTTTTTTAAAAAAATTATCCTTTTCTCTTTGTATTTTTAATGATTGTGATGTGACACTCTGAGACTGTATGAGTTCCCTGTTTCCCCCAAATTGTTCTGTCAATGACTTTAGCATCCGTTGGTGATTCTTGCTTAATGCAAGTGTTATCGTGATTATAAAATAACATAACACTTTTGGAAATAAAAATATCTCACCTGGCTGGCAAACACTAATTGTAGCGTCTCTGTAGTTGGGCATTCAACATGTTATAAAACCATCATAAGGATCTAGATCGTAGGATTCCTCATCGGAAGTGCAGCTCAGGCCCAGACTTCGCCACACTGGATGACTACCCTCTAAAGTTTTTATTGAATGAACTGGAGATGAGAAATAGAAACCCGTATCGTTCTTGGGACTCGAAGCAGAATTAGGCTCTCGTCACAATGGGATCAATCGAAGAATTCCATGTGCCGTGCCCTAGATGTGAATGTGGAGAGGCTGGAAGGACACCCGGGGTTTCTTGGACTGTTCAGTCTCTAAGATCCGTGCAGAATCAAACAACAAAGAAATGAATACTGTAGGAAAGAAAAGTACTCCTACTGGCAAAACCCCACTGAGTCGTCAGCTGTTAATAGCATGGAGGTATATTCAACCTGATTTTCCCGATGTGTTTTCTAAGTATCCATCTATCTATATACCTACATACATGAATGTTTATGCTTACACGTTTCAAAGGGCTTATATTTTATATATTACCTGTATATGACCAATACATAGAGTAGTATGTAAGTAAACCTATAAAGATAGGTTGCCTCCCTAATAAAAACATTTTTTTCAGTTTACTTATTTTGAAAAAGAGAGCAAGGGAGGGGCAGAGAGAGGGGGAAAGAAAATCCACACTGTCAGGCTCCACACCATCAGCACAGAGCCCAGCACGGGGCTCAGTCCCACAAACCGTGAGATCACGACTGAAGCCAAAATCGAGAGAGGGACGCTTACCCGGCTCAGCCACCCAGGCGCCCCTACTTACAATCTTGGTGAGATGACAATGGACTATTCATGTCGCGGTGATCGTGTAATTGTTCACGTAGCTGTGCAGTGCCCTGTGCTTTTATTTATTTATTTTTTTGGGCAATACCAGTTTTGCTTGACTTCAGTGATATTCTCGTTCCTTCCTTCGCATAGTTTTCTAGCTTCCTGGCACCAATTCACTCCCAGACTCTCAGCCAGCAGTATAAACCTCTTCTTATTGTATTCACTAATATCAGATGATGCATCTGTTCCCTGTTCCTCCTGGTGACGTAGCTTCCGGCTCCTTCATCCTCCTCCTTCCCCTCTAGATCTGCACGGCCAGGGAATCCAAAATTGCCACCCTATTCCTGGGGACTCTCTCTCCTCTCTCTGTTGCGTCTGCTGTTTACTAGATTCCATGTCTGTCTCTTCCTTGGTTTCTTCCCTTATTTTTGATGGAGAACATTCTCCAGTAGCTTTCTAAGAAAGGTGCGCGTGATATGTATGTTTGGAGATCAGGCGCAATTGTAACTTGCACGACGCTATTCCCTGATAGGTTTCCTGAAGATAGAATTACAGATCAGAAAGAATTTTCCTTTGTGATTTTTAAAGCATGGCCCTAATGTTTTCTTCTGGCGTTACTATAGAGAATTCTGGTACCGTTCTGATTGCTGACCTTTTCCATGTGAGCCGCTGTTCCATCAGGGAGCTTGCGCGATGTTCTCTTCATCTCCAGGGCCCTGAAATTGTACTCGGCTGTATCCTGATGGAGCTCTTCTTTTGCTCATTATACCAGGCCACTCAGTGCAGAAACTCATGGCCTGTAATTCTGGAGCATTTTCTTGAATTATTCCTTTGATCATTGCTTTCCCTCAGTTTTCTCTGTCCACAATGCGTGTTATTTGGATATTGTACCTCTCCAGCTAATTTTCTGCTATTTCCCCCGACTCTTGTCTTTGCTGTTTTCTACCTTTTGTTTTGTTTTTATTGTTCTATCCTCTGAGGCTGTTCTTCCAGTTTATTCTTTTAGCCCTTCTACTAAACTGCTACTAAGTTTTTTAGATTTTCTTCTGCTCCTGCACTGTTCTGTTTTCTCCAAGTTCTTGTTTGTATTGGTTAGCTATTAGCACGAGAGGGCTGCATAAGGGGTCATCCCCAATTTACTGGGCTATATTAATAAACACTTATTTTTCACTTGTGAGTCCTCATATGGCTGCGGGTTGGCTGTTGTGTCTCTGGTGTGTGTGTCTCACTCTTCTGGAACCAGACAGCCGTCCAGGATATGTTCTCATGTGGATGGCAAAAGCTGAAGAAGGTATGCCCCAGCATAAGAGCTCATTTCAATCCTTGGTTTATGTCACATTCACAAACATCTCATTGATCAAAGCAGATGACGTGACCAAACTTAACACATTGGAACCGGGTGCTACGTGGGTCCACGATGGAAGGGAGAAGGGGTAAGATATTTGCTGAACAATAGACCAAGCTTTCACATCATTCTTCCATGTGTTTGTTGGGGTTGCTGTGTTTCACGTTAGAAGCTCCTAGAATGTTTGGTGAGCCTTGCTGGTTCTGCTCATACTCAAAAGTGAGGCACCGAGAAAGCGATTGATAAGCTTTATGGCAACGAGCTGGACTTGCTGACTTGTGAGCTGTGTAGGATAATCCGACTGGGTTGTTTCACAGCAGGTTCCAGTGGATCTTGTTCTTTGAGTAGCTCAGTTGCTAAGAGAAAAATCTTACAGTGTTCTGCATAGGAGGTATAACACTGGCTTCCAGCAACCTGGGAATCAGGTGGAAGAAGGGGGGCCAGGGATTTCGCTATTTTTGGTTAACAACCCCTATTTTCAATATGGTTCCCCTGCTTCAACTATGCCTGATATCCCTGATCCCAGAATATCTCTGGTTCAGCCTCTTCAGAAAGTAGACCTTTAGGCTTCTGCTGGTTGGTAGAGGGGAGGTCACCAGCAGAGTGGAGTTGAGGTAGGAATCTGGCGCCTGCTTCTCATGTAGGCTTTCAATAAATGCTCCCATTTTTAGATCGCCCTGGACACCCGTCCGTCGAGGTACCTTGTGCCAGCCACTTAGGAGCCATTCTGGAGCTCCATGGCATCAATGTCCTTTCTTCTAGGCTTCTCCCATTGCTAATTTAAGATTTAGCTTTACCTGGTACATGACGTCGGCTGTCAACTTTCCAGTCTCCAAGTGT
The DNA here is from genome assembly GCF_024362965.1 of Panthera pardus. Lineage (NCBI taxonomy): Eukaryota > Metazoa > Chordata > Mammalia > Carnivora > Felidae > Panthera > Panthera pardus. Next base: position 94,859,084 of record NW_026526677.1, read on the forward strand.
TTGTTCTGTCGTTTCCTTTTCTATTCTCTCTCGGGTTGTGATTTTGTGCATTTTCGTACTCTCACTGTCACCTTAGTTCTGGACAGAGTGGCTCTAGCACAAGGGCTTAATCTACCACAATTTACCAGAAGTTTCTCAACTTACTAGTATTGTTTTCACTAACCCATGTATCTAGAATATCTTTCTATAGCAATGTGAAGATAACTTTTTGCTTAATTTTCTTACTGTTGTATATAACTCAATCAGTCTTTTTCTTATGGCCACTTGGATAATTTCCAACCCTTTGTTACTAAAATAATGCAAGGTGAACATGTCTGTGAACATTAGTGGATATTTATTTATGTATTTATTTTAATGTTTATTTGTTTTGAGGAGGCGGGGGAGGGACAGAGAGAGAGGGAGACACGGAATCCGAAGAAGGCTCCGCGCTCTGAGCTGTCAGCACAGAGCCCAGCGCGGGGCTCCAACTCACGAACCCATGAGATCATGACCTGAGCTGAAGTCGGCCGCTTAACCGACTGAGCCACCCAGGCGCCCCTCCATTGGTGGATATTTCCGAACAAACGTTCTGAGTAGTGTAACTGCTGGATGTGAGTTTTAAGGCTCACTGCTTTTGGAAGTGTGGAGGGAGCAGCAGGTGTCTGGGCCCTTGAAGTTTCTGCCTGCCCAGATCTGGTGTCCTAGGGACCTGTCCAGCGTGTTCTCACAAAACCTGATGCCGGGAAATGGCAGTCTCTTATTCGTGATGCAGATGGAGCCCTTGGGTCAGGTTTAGAACAGAGTATCGATCCCAAGACCGTGCACGAAGCAGTCAGTGATGGACAGCTGAAGAGGAGACAGAGTCTACGCTTCAGGAGTTTAAAATCTTTTGCAGCCATGAAACGGCGGCACTGAAGAGGAACCACCTGGACTTCCTCTTCCCTGAAACTGGGCATGTGTACGATGATCACGTGACAACCGATGTTTGCCCTGACTGTCTTTGTAGGCACCTCTGAACATGCTTCTTACAGAATAAATGGAAGAGAAGAGACAGAGTACCAACTCCCAAAGCCCCGATGAAGTCACAACTCCACATGTCCCCAGGTTGGTGACAACCCCCGGGGGCTGCTCAGAAATGACTGCCAGTTTCTCCTTTACTTGCCCAGTAATACCTGCCCCCCGCCCCCCGCCCCCCGTCCACCCTGCAGCTGTCCAGATGGTCCCCCATGCCTCTGCCACTCGAGAAGGAAAGTAGATGAGATTAACTTGTTTAAATCTGTGCTTCAAACACTCGGGGCAGGAAGGAAGCAAAAAAGGCTGGCTATAGCATTGAGTAAGAATTTCTTTTTTGAGGGTATTTATCATATTTATTTCACTCCCAGAGTTGGTCACATGTCAGGTAGGGTTAGGATGCCAGGATAAAGCAGAAGCAAAGCCACAAAGACCACACAGAGAACATAGCACCTAACAGTTTCTTCTCAATGTTTTGTTGAATCCTGCTTGGGTCCACTTCACCCATTAAAGAGAGTAATGATTTGTTACTTGTGCGTTTTTTAAAATATTGAGGCAATCTACCTGTAATATATTTAAAATAGAAATTGCTCCTAGTAATAGACACCATTTATTATTTTCAAGAACCAAAACCTTTACATGCGGGGCACCTGGGTGGCTCGGTTGGGTAAGCATCCAGCTCTGATTTGGGCTCAGGTCGAGATCTTGCAGTTCATGGATTCAGGCCCCATGTCGGGCTGTGTGCCGACGGCACTCAGCCTGCTTGGGATTCTCTCTCTCTCTATCTCTCCCCCACTTGTGCTGTCTGTCTGTCTGTCTCTCAAAATAAATAAACTTTAAACAGTTTTTGTTTTTGTTTTTGTTTTTAAAAAGGGATGCCTGGGTGGTTCAGTCGTTTAAGCGTCTGACTCTTGGTTTCAGCTCAGGTCAGGATCTCCTGGTTTGCGGGATTGAGCCCCACATTGGGCTCTGTGTTGACAGCTCAGAGCCTGCTTGGGATTCTCTCTCTCCCTCTCTGTGTCTGCCCTTCCCCCACTCTCCCTCTCTTTCTCTCAAAATAAATAAATAAACTTAATTTTTAAAAATTTTACATGCAGTATCTCATTTGGATGCCCTTAACTCCTTGTGGTGGGTATTTTTATTACACCCATTTTCTACCCTCCTTTTATAGATAAGGAAGTAAGCTAAGAGAAGTTGCAAATCTCACCCAAGGTCACAGGCTAATAAATCATGAGATTTGAGCCCAGCATTCTGACCCCCGAGCCTGTGCTGTTCCCCCACAATACTTACATTTCTTCAGATCACCTCCCAGTCTTAATCATGCATGATTAAGGCCACATACTGACAGTCGAATTCAAGTGTTCAAAGTGGTTTGTACTCTGCTCTCTTTCCTCCCACTTAACGTATCAAACATGTTTCCACGTTTCCCCCGTCGGTAGAATTGTCATTTCCATTTTAATAGGCTCATAGTATTTCACTGAATCGTCATAGCGTCAATTACCAAACCATTTCCCCCCGTCGGGGTTTTACGTTTTCACTGTTTTTGGTTCTCATGGACAACGCTGTGATGAGCTCTGGGCTCTCGGCTTTTGCTTTAAAAACCTGTATCTCCTTAGGATAGTTTCCTAGCGTTGGGATTTGCCGCGTATGATCAGCTTGCTTTCCAAAGTGTTATTCGTTACATTACTGCCAGGAGTGCGTCGGTGGCCCAATTTCTCTGTATCCTCCCTAGACTTAGCCTAACGGAGCACATGCAAACAGGAGGACGGACTAAATGTAGGGCTGTTATGATTATTGTTGCAATGAACACTATCACGAACGGTCAAATGGTCATTGGTGCCGCTACCCCTCATTTCTCTGCGGTTCCCCTCCCTGTCGCTTTAATATCCTCACTTGAGGTCGCAGTGCTGAGTTTGGCTCCGTTCCAGGACACTGGCAACCTGGGGAGGAACTGAAAAAGGCAATCCATTATGCAGACACCAACAGCTGGTGCTGAAAGTTGTTCCTTCTCCTGCATTTGCGATCTCTATACCCCACCTCTTTGAATTAACCGAAAAAAAAAAAATGGGAACATTTTGGTCCTCCCCCTCCCCCCTCTTCCCTCCTGTTTCCGCAAGTTAAGTGGTTGCCCTGCCGGTGTTGACCCGTCCTCTCCACCCCCAAAGCCATCAGGCTGATTTCTGATCCTTGTCCTCACTTGCCTGTCCACACGTTTTCTAACCCGACTCCCTTCTTCCCCTAACCCTCCCCATGCACAGCTGCCCGTGAACCGACCTGAGGCAGGTCCCTGCCTCGAAGTTGGCCCCTCAGGAATGGGTGGCCCAAAAGTTGGCCCAACCTGCGGTGTCTGGTCCCCTCCACAGTGTACCCCCCCCGCCCCCCCAGCCTCGCTTCCTTCTGCTTTCTCCGTTTGCTCCCCATATGCCTCATCAGTCCTTGGGACGGGGTCTCCCCGGCTCTACCAGTTGCATAACTGGACAGGCGCGACACGCAGAAGCTTGGAGACCGTTCCCCCACCGACGTCTATCTGTGTCCGCCTCTCTGAATCACTCTAGGGCTGGGGGAACCTGGGAAAGTGTCTGAGGCATCTTTAAAGCCACCATGAGTACGATGGCACGGGCACTCAGCAGGTTTTCCGCTTGGAATCGTGCCAGCTCCCTTTCCCCATCTAGCACGGAGCTAGAGGGATCTCTCTGACCGCAGCCTGGGCCCCGTCCCTGCCCCAGCTTCCCACTGTCTCCGTAGGGTGTCATCTCGTGCCGAGTAGGAGCTGCTCCGTCTCTAGCCCTGCACTTTCATCCTCCCAGAGCTCCATCCTGCTCTCACCCTGTCTCCGGCCCTCTGCCCAGCCCTACGCACCTGCTTACAGGTCCCTGGACGGAGGTTCTCTTGGGAACCTCCAGGCCATCCACAGGCGCTGGCCTCGGCCTGGAGCGCCTTCTCAGTCCTCCACCTTCCTGGCGTACTTCTCTCTCATGGCTCCAGCCAGACGCCACCTCCTCTGCAAAGTCTCCTAAGACCTTCGCGGACAGAGTTAGGCATTGGTGACTGCGTGACGCCATCCACTTATGTTTATACACACATCGTGTTATACTGATTGGTCGGAATCTCTCTCTACTAGATAGCGACTCCAGGGAAAAGGACTGTGTTTGATTCATTTTGGCTTTCCCCGTGCCTGGCATCAGCCCTCGTACAGGCGGTTGCTTCTGGACAGAGTATAGCTAGAGTTCTGTCTCCTCTAACAAATGGGATGGACCAGATCTCCAGCCCAACCATCTCACGAAGAGCCCAGCTCTGGAGGATGGGAGGATATAGGTTGGAACAGAAGTGGACCCTGACCCCTGTATCTCCCTCTCCCCTGGCCCCATTAGGGTAAAGACTGGAAACTTCTCTGGGAGCCTTTTGGTTCTGGATAGAAAAAAAGAAAAGAGGAAGCAGCGTCTGCCCCATCACCGTGAAAGGAGAGGCTTAGGGGTTTCCTCCGCTCCTCCAGACCCGAATGTCTCCAGACTCAGGGGAAAAGGGAGGAATTGGTGGGTGGGCAGGAAGTGATCAAAACTGGGAGTTATTAACTGATTATCTGCTTTCAATGGACTGTCTGTTCGTTTTGAAAACAAAGGGTTGCAGACCCGGAGAAAAGCATACATGTGGTGCCTGTTTCCCCAGAGCATTTAGCTGCCTTCCGCCTGAACAAAATTCCGGTTCTGTGAATCACAAAGAAGGGAGTCTGCTGGTTCACGGCTGTGGTTCAGTTCCCAGCCCACACTCCACACTCTTCTGTGTGATGCTGGGACTGGGGCACTTTGGCCTCACTTCTCCTTTGCCAGAGGGTCCCTGTTAATTCTGGCCGACAGCATCATCAGAGGGAGACTGGAAGGCAAGAGGAGGGAGGAGGCAGCTCCCATGCTTGTTGGCCTGCTGGTCCTACTAACATCACAGGGACGATGCTTCTTTACCCACAGCAGGGTTGGCTTCAGGAACAGCTGGTTCCAGTTTCCAGAATCTTTCATTCTCCCCGAACTAGCCTTGTGGTGTGTCTGCACCAGTCTGTCCGTGGCCGGGAGTCGGAGTCTCGTTCCTTCAGCCCCTCCTCTGAGCTCCTGGGTTCCCAGCACCCACTGGGGAGCACAGCCCTCCAGGGAGTTCTGGGGCCCACCGTGTGCAGCCCCTTGCTTCTGAGTCTCAATAGGCCTCAGTCTCTTTTCTTTGTTCCTGCAGCAGCTCTGTGTTTCCCCCCCGTCCTCCCCTTTGGCTTTTTCAGTCTCCCAATCCCTGCAACCAATTTCTGGTATTAAATTATCTCTGCTAAAATAACTGGTCTGGTTTCTCTTTCCCTGACCAGTCCAGGGAGAACGGCTATTGGGAAGCCACCACTAATGTCCAGTTCAATTGCAATTTCAAAGTCTCCTCTGATCATGGTCATTGTCATAATAATGGTTCCCATTTACTAATATCTGGGTATGGCACACACCATGTGTCAGATTTGAATGTATTATGACAGACTGGACATACAGAAGGACAACGGCTAGACCATGTGTGACAACAGAACTCTGGCCCACAGGGTGCAAACTGGTGCAGCCGCTCTGGAAAACAGTGCGGAGGTTCCTCAAAAAATTAAAAATAGAACTAGCCAATGACCCAGCAATAGCACTACTAGGAATTTAACCAAAGGATACAGGAATGCTGATTCGTAGGGGCACGTGTACCCCAATGTTTATAGCAGCGCTTTCAACAATAGCCAAATGATGGAAAGAGCCTAAATGTCCATCAACTGATGAATGGGTAAAGAAGATGGGGGGTGGGGGGGTGGAATACTACTTGGCAATGAAAAAGAATGAAATTTTGCCATTTGCTACAATGTGGATGGAATGGGAGGGTATTGTGCTAAGTGAAATAACTCAGAAAAAGACAGATATCATATGTTTTCGCTCACATATGAAAGTTGAGAAACTTAATGGAAGACCATGGGGGAAGGAAAAGGGAAAAAAAATAGTTATGAACAGAGAGGGAGTCAAACCGTAAGAGACTCTTAAATACAGAGAACAAACTAAGGGTTGATGGGGAGGATGGGGGAGGGGAAAATGGGTGATGGGCATTGAGGAGGGCGCTTGTTGGGATCAGCACTGGGTGTTGTATGTAAGTGGTGAATCACAGGGATCTACTCCCAAAGCCAAGAGCACACTGTATACACTGTATGTGAGCTAACTTGACAATAAATTATATTACTGCCCCCCCCCCAAAAAAAAGAACTCTGACCTACAGGACTCAGTCACCGACCACCAGCTTCCCTAATTTTTGCTCTTGCTTCCAACTCGGGACCAACCACAGAAAGCCAACTAAGTCTCCCAAACCAATCACAGAAGATGGCCAGCCGGCTTCTAGTTAGCCAGCCTCCAGCTTCTCCATGGCAATAGCCTCCAATCGGGGCACACCGGAAACCTTCCCCTTTCCTCCGCCTCCTTCTGAGTCTCTGCGAGCTCAGTGATGGTGGCTGCTTCCTTGCTATGGCAAGTTCTGTGTGTTATTTGGGTCATCTTCATTTATTTCCACAATTAATGTTATTTCCTACTGTCATCCAGCAAAGCAGACATAATTCCGCCCATTTCCCAGATGAAGAAACTAGCATTCAGAGAGGCCCAAGTATATAACAATTAGGTGACAGATCCAGGGTTCAAACGCAGGTAAATCTGACTCCCAATCCTGAACTGGCCCCAGCCTACCTCTATCATGGCACTCCTCCCCCAGTGTTTATTGTTTCCTACTGTGATTATAGCTTCACGAGGTTGCCTCCCTGACTAGCCCGTGCCTTTGTCAAAGTCAGGGCGTGCAACTTACAAATGTTGTATTCTCAACACCCACTCAAGGCATGACACCCAGTCGATGCCCCTAAACGTTATTCAGTAATAATGCTGAGGAAATGTCTCCGATTATCCTTCCCCAGCTGACAAACACTTTGAGAAGGAAATGACATCAGTTGAGTGAATGATCCAGGATGTATAGAACTCTCTTTTCTCCCCCCACCCCCCCGCCCCGCCCCGGGGCTGTGGTGTAGACTGTGGACACGGATATGGAGGAAGGTAGCGCCCGCCTTCTGCACGTCATGGGGGCTTACAAGCAGGTGTCAGTGGGACCAGGGATCTGATAGAAACAGGAGCCAAGGCATGCTTGTGCTGTACCTGCATGAGGTCAAAATGAACAAAGTTGACCGAGTCCAGAATCATTCATCGCAGTGAGTTAGCACTTTGCAGTTATGTGAAGTAGCTGGTTGTCTTCTTCATCAACTCCCACACACATTTTTTTTAACTGAGTTTTCTTTTTTTTTTAAATTTTTTTAATGTTTATGTTTGAGAGAGGGAGACACAGTACCAGCAGGAGAAGGGCAGCGAGAGAGAGAGAGAGAGAGAGAGAGAGAGAGAGAGAAGGAGGCACAGAATCCGAAGCAGGATCCAGGCTCCCAGCTGCCAGCACAGAGCCCGACGCGCGGCTCGAACCCACAAACCACGAGATCATGACCTGAGCCGAAGTTGGATGCCCATCCGACTGAGCCACCCAAGTGCCCCATCACACACGTGTTTTTTTTGACGAGGAAATGATACCTACTCTATTTTATTTTTTAAATTAATTCACTTATTTTTAAAATGTTCACCTAGTTTTGAGAGAGAGTGAGTGAACGGGGGAGGGGCAGAGAGAGAAGGAGATCGAAGATCCTACGCCGGCTCTGTGCTGTCACAGAGCCCGATGTGGGGCTCAGACTCATGAACCGTGAGATCATGACCTGAGCCAAAGTCGGATGCTCAACCGACTGAGCCACCCAGGGCGCCCACGCACAAATATCTTGTGTGCTGCTGTCAAAACCCTGCGTCTGCCGACCTGGAGAAGGCAGAGACCAAAACCCCACCCTGTAACCAGAAATGCTGGGAGGACCCGCCACACCAGGGCCGACCACCAGGTGGCACTAGTGCTGAGCTAATATGGGCTTGGCTTTTCCGCCCAGCTTTCCCGAGAGGCCGCGGCATTTAACAGAGGCCAGTGATTAGCAGGTAAAATAAAAACGAGCTGGAAATCGGGCTGCTCTTATAATCCCACAGCGAGCCTTTTATGCGACTGTGACTTTTATCATTAAGAGGGCGTTTGTTCTGCAGCAGAGGCCTGAATTAGCAGTGGTTTTAAGAACTGAATCCAGCCTAATGTTCAGACTACACTAAGCAAGGTCATGAGGGCTTTCAGAGAAGTGACCTGAGCGATCTCCCAGCAGGATTAATGTAAATAAGGTTTTCTTTGATTAGCACCGTTCTACTGCCCCGGGGCTTTCAAAATTACAGGATTTCTGAGGATCACAGTTTAATTGCTTAATTGTACAAAAATAATACTTAATAAAGAGCCAAGCAAACAAAAATGACAGCAACGTCTTCCGGGCTATCAGCAGCTCCTGGAGGCGGCCTGACATGGGCGTAAGAATGGGTGTTGGATTTGCACTTGGGTTCAGGTCGTAGCTCTGCCTCTTCCGACCTGCACATCTTCCAGCAAGTTCTTTAACCTCTCAGAGCCTGTGTCTTTATTAGATCTGGGTGGTACAGTGTGCATCATAGACTGGTGGGGGTTAAACCGTGTGGCATCTGAAAATGCCTAGAACAATGCATCGCGCCTAGTAGGTATGTAGTAAGCACAAATTTCTTCCCTCCCCCCGTTGCCTGAATGGTGGGGCTTTCCGTTGATAATTAAAGTGGATGTGCTGTCCTTTTTCAGTCTGCATGCCCAGGATTTCAGTCCTTGGAAATCATTCCTCATCGACTGTTCCATTCTGACTCACACGTTTTGAGACACAGCTACCCAGGGCAGATAGCTGTGTGGGATGAAGGGTTTTTGTTTAAAATGCAGATTATGGATAAATGCAGACCTCCGCATCATGGGCTGTACTGTCGCCTCCTTCCCCTCCTACGTGGCTGGCTTTCAAAATCCCTCCACCTTCCTGAAGACGGCCTCTCTGAGGAAGCAGGGGAGGGTCCCCGGGACTGCCAGCACCTTTCCTGCTTCAGCTCTGTCCCCTGAGAAATGTGGCAATTGGATTGTGGGTTTGGTCCGGTTCGGGGGGGGGGGGGGGCACACTGGAAGGGTAGGGTGTGGTTTTTGAAATCTCTGAGTCCTCTCTCCGGGTCTTCAGGAGGTCAGACTACGACACGATTTCTCCCTCTCTCCTCAATGCACAGCCAGAAAGCCAGGTGGGAGCCAGGTGCTGTGTGGGGCCACAGACAAAAGCCTTGGACCTAGATACTAAAGATGTGGGGTCAAGGCCGGCTCTGCTGCAGTCATATAATAAACATTTTGTCTGGTCTTTGTCCCTGGTTCCTGGGACCAAGCTAGTAAAACCCTTGGAGAGAGTCTCCTCCATGAACCCCTTCGATCCACTTGAGTTTATGGTAAGGCGAGGGTTCGGGATGGAGGCTGGTCACCCGAAAGACCGACCATGTGACTAGAGGGATGAGACTTTGAGCCTGGGGGGGAGTGGGGGGCTGGAGAGTGAGTTACCAATCATGCCTGTATGATGAGACCCCAGGAAAAGCTCTAGACACAAGCTCCGTGAACGTCCTGGTTGGTGAACACATTGATGTGTCTGGAGGGTGATGGACTCTGCAGAAAAATGCTCGACCCCCGGGCTGTACCCCCAAGGGTAATGTACTCTGATTCCATGAGGAGAGGACACAGAAGCCCTGCGTTCGGGACCCTCCCAAACCTCACCCGATGTGTCTCTTCGTTTGGTTGGTCCTGATTCATATCCTTTAGCATAAAACTATAATTGGAAAGTATAGAATTTTCCTGAGTTTTTAGGGTCGTCTAACAAATTACCAAACCTGAGGGAGGTAAGAGGAATCCCCCCGATTTGCAGCTAGGTGGTCAGAATTGTGGGTGGCCTGGCGCCCCCATCTGCAGCCGATATCTAAGTGGGGGCAACCTGTCGGGGACCATGCCTGCCACTTGTGGGGTCAGCACCAACACGGTGGTTAGCGCAGAATTGAAATGCAATTTACCAGTTGGTATCAGAATAGCTTTACAGGTACCTGGTCTCTGGCAATCATTCACCTCTGGGGCTTGTTTCCTCATCTATAAAGTGAAGTTGTCTGTGGTGACTCCCATAACCACTCACAGTGAGACCGTATCAGTGAGCCTGCGTGATGTGTTCCTGTTCACGCCGGTTCACCTGGCGACCTTAGGCGAGTGCCGCTCGCCTAAGCCCCGCCTCCGTATCAGGGAGATGGTCCCCTCTGTTCCTATACCTCACTGAATTTTTACCGGGCGAGAGTGAGATCATCAATGTGGGAAGGCTTTGAAAAATACTCCACAGTATTTTCAAAACCAAAGTTGCTGCCCTTTTTTTTTTTTTTTTTTTCCTAATTTCTGAATGCATCACCCAAAACCAGGTGAAGTCACCTGGTCATTTTGACTGAATTTTGAGAGTGAGATAGGCAGACTTAAAAAGTGGATGGCAGGGTAATAAAAGAAATTCACCCCACGGGGCGCCTGGGTGGCTCAGTTAAGTGTCCGGCTTCGGCTCAGGTCATGATCTCATGGTCTGTGAGATCGAGCCCCTTGTCGGGCTCTGTGCTGACAGCTCAGAGCCTGGAGCCTGCTTTGGATTCTGTGTCTCCCTCTCTCTCTGCTCCTCCCCTGCTCATGCGCTCTCTCTCTCTTTCTCTCAAAAATAAACATTAAGAGAGAGAGAAAGAAAGAAAGATCTGAGAAAAGAAAAGAAAGAAAGAAGGAAAGAAAAAGAAAGAAAGAAAGAAAGAAAGAAAGAAAGAAAGAAAGAAAGAAGAAAGAAAAAGAAATTCACCCCAGGAAACCCCAGGGACACTCAAAGAGCTAGACAATCTTCCTCCTGAGGAACAGAAATTAAAGGGTAGTGACAGGCTTTAGTGACTGCTGTGTGCAGGGTCCCAACAACATGTAAATGCCACATCAGGAGAAAACAACCAGGGGTTTTGACAGGAGCCCTAAGAGGGGTAGACAGTTAAAAACTACAAGTGTTGATTTGCTGTGGATTTCCCTTTGGCAGGATATTTAATGATTCTTTCCAGCCACTCTCAGCAGGACAGCTAGTAGATAGATATGAATCTAATGCAGTGATAGATTCTGATAGGTAAGTTATGGAAATCTAGATGAGAGAGGTTTCAAAATTATGAGACTCTTATGAATAAAATCCTTTCCCTTCTCCTTTCAATTTAATACCTCTGATCACCCAGGATGGGAGGGGGAGGGATGTGCCTGTCTTCTGTTCAAGAAAAAAGCAGAATTGAAACAAGCTGATTTGTGCCCAGGCTTTGCGCTAGGACCTCAGACTGTGGGAAGTGGAAACCCTCTCCCACCCCCCACCCACCTGCTCCTCCTCTTGTGGGAACTTGGGAAAGTTCCCCAACTAAGTGGGATCTTAATGGAGGCCACTGCTCATTGCCCTGATGAGAAGCCTGGGGGTCACTCTCCTCCCTGTCCTCTACTTCCGATCTGTTAACAGGGTCCACTCATTCTACCTCATAAAATCATGTCTCAAATCCGATTCTCTTTTCCAGCTCTCAGCGCTGACCCCTGTTCAGGCCCAGGTGGCTCTGAGTCTACAAGTGAATCTCCGGCCAGACGCAGATTTGTTCAGGAAATTGGACAGCCAAGACCGCAGCTTTGGGTAAGTGGGCACCAGTGACTTTATCTTGAAAGCAAAAGCTACCAACGTCCCCGTCTCTTTGCTAGACGTGTGTTGGGAAACTAAGACGCTACTGTGGATTCTTACGTGAGCCTCGTATTTTGTACCCGTTCTGTTCAGAGCAGTATAACCTTTGCTTTATGGCTAATTATCCTGAAGTCCACTTCAGAGAATGTCACTACCCCTGGAGTTTCTGAGGCTGTCAACGACTAGATCCGCATTCACCTGGTGAAGGGTGTGAGGGCAGTGGGAGGAGTCAGGAGAGGGAACCCTGGAGCCTGAGGCCTGCCACTGCTCGGTTGCCATGACAATGACAGGACCTCAGGCTCCACCCAGGTGAAATCTCCCGAATCTTAAGACAAAGGCAGTCAGTTTAAGGGTTGAACCTAACATCTTTGCAATTACACATTTGCAAATCTGAACAACTTGCTAGAGAGTCAAAATGGGGTCTCAGAGGAGCTCAGGTCTGAAGTACATTCTTGAAAAATGCATTCCCCCCGAAATATGAGTGAGGGACCAGAAGTAGACGGCGGAGGGGAGCGTCTTTGGAAAGTACCAGAAGGCAAAGGACACAATGAGTAGGAGGGAGCAAGAGAGCAGAGATGTGGCTCATCGGACCGAGATCCCACTGGATCCCAACCATGGGGCATTCATCCGTGCCCTCCAGTGTTCCACAAGCCTGTCCTGAGCATCTAGTAAGTGTCTCCCCCTGATCTACACACTGGTGACACAAAACAGAAAAACAATCTCTGTCCTGGAAGTACTGCTTGGAGGAGAAGACAGATCTGAAAAGGGATTGAGAATCTAGATGGCAGAGGCCGAAACCATCAGTTAAAGTTCCCATATTTGGGACCAGCACCACAACTTGGTACTTTTCCTACCTGGTTAGTTAATATCTGAAAACATCTTAGTGAAGTAGCTCTTATACCCCCATTTTACAGATGAAGTAACCTACTGTAAGAGGGTAAATTACTTGCCCAGGCCCCATAGCTATTGCATGGCGGAGCCAGGATTCAAACAAGGGTCTCAGTTCCTAAACCTTCATGTGCTCCCTTCACTCTGCTATTCTCCCTCCGCCATATTGAAAATCCTCACGCGGCTTAATCCTGTCTACGCAGAGGCTCTGCCCACACCTTTGGGCTTCTTCTCCCTCCTCTTGTTCCTGAGCACACTGCCCAAGCTGTCATCAGTTTCCCTTTCCATGCATGGGCCATGCAGGTTTGTTAGGGGGAGACAGACCAAAGCTGTCCTCCAAGTTAAAAAAAAAATAAATCCCTCCACAAAGGTGTAGAATGAGGAAAAGAATCCCCACCTAAACATTATATCATGTAAAGAACGAAGGTGACCAAAGAATAAACCAGCCTTCTTCCCATGGGCCAGCCCTCCATTCTGAAAGAAAGCTGGTTACCAAAAGTGCAAAGGAAAAAAAGGAGGAGAGAGAGAGAGTGGCAAACCAAGAAACAGACTCTTAACTACAGAGAACAAAATGGATGGTTCCCAGAGGGGAGGGGGTTGGAAGACTGGGGAAATAGGCAACGGGGATTAAGGAGCACACTTATCTTTTTTTTTTTTTTTTTTTTTTTTTTTAATTTTTTTTTCAACGTTTTTTATTTATTTTTGGGACAGAGAGAGACAGAGCATGAACGGGGGAGGGGCAGAGAGAGAGGGAGACACAGAATCGGAAACAGGCTCCAGGCTCCGAGCCATCAGCCCAGAGCCTGACGCGGGGCTCGAACTCACGGACCGCGAGATCGTGACCTGGCTGAAGTCGGACGCTTAACCGACTGCGCCACCCAGGCGCCCCAGGAGCACACTTATCTTGAAGAGCACTGAGTAATGAATAGACATGTTGAATCACTATATTGTATACCTGGAACTAAAATAACACTGGATGTTAAGTATGCTGGAATTAAAATTAAAAATGAATAGGGCACCTGAGTGGCTCAGCCTGTTAAGTGTCCAACTTCGGCTCAGGTCACGATCTCACAGCTCGTGAGTTCGAGCCCCGCGTCGGGCCCTGTGCCGACAGCTCAGAGCCTGGAGCCTGCTTTCTCTCTGCCCCTCTCCCACTTGCACGCGTGCTCTCTCTCTCTCTCTCTCTCAAAAATAAATAAACATTTTAAAAAAGATTTTGATTAAAAACTGAAAAAAAAAGAAAGAAAATTGATTGCATCTGTCCTGTGTTTGTGAAGCCTGAGCTACTTGCCAGTAACTAAACAAGTCTCCTCAGAACTGAACAAGCTACCCATCAGTTCCCGGTAATCAGATGGCACGACTTTCTAAAACCCAGGCTTGTGCCTAAACACAGACTACGTTGCTCAAGTCAAAATATCGTTCTACCGGGGGGCGCCTGGGTGGCTCAGTCGGTTAAGCGTCCAACTGCGGCTCAGGTCATGATCTCACGGTTCGTGAGTTCGAGCCCCGCATCGGGCCCTCTGCTGTCGGCACAGAGCCCCCTTCAGATCCTCTGTCCCCTTCTCTCTCTACCCCTTCCCCGCTCATGCTCTCCTTCTCTCAAATAGTAATATTTGCTGTAAATAAATGCATTTTTCAAAAACGGGTACTTAGGAAGACACCCCCTCCCAAACGAACAAGCTGTAAATGACGTTGAAGGGCAAATATCTCATCCGGCTCAGCGGTGCGTCCCGCGGGCTCTTCCCGCACAGCATACGCAGAGCTCGCCCACTCCTTGCCACCCAGCTGCTGGCATTCATGTCCAAGGCGTGCTCACGTCTTATGTGGACCGCTACAGGAGCTTCCCTGGTCTTCCTTCTGCCTGCTACGCTTTCCTCACGGACCATTTGTCGGGGAGCAGCCGGAAGGACCCTTTAATATCACAAACGAGAGCACGTTATGCCCATAAACTCCTTCAGTGGCTTCCAGTCACGTCTAAAATAAGAACAAAATTTGCCTTGGCCTCGCTACCTCCCTGTGCCTCTTCTTCTCTCTGCTACAACCTCAACAGGTTTCATTTAGATCTTCAGCAGCAGCAAGCCTCCCCACACGGTGGAGTATTTGCGCTCGTTATTCCTTCCGCCCACAAAGATTTGCCCCAGTTTGCACATTTCTGGCTCCTGGTCATCGTCAGTTTCCAGATCAAATGTCACCTACCCAGAGCAGCCTTGCCCTACAGCCCTACTCATGCGGCAGCCGCCTCCATCACTTACCAAAATCTAGAACTAGTGACTTGCTTTCACGTTTCGCTTCCCTCCGTGAAAGCAGAAACCCCATCTCTCCTTTGGAAATCACTGAATCCCCAGAATCGAACAGCACCTGGCTCAGTGTTTGTTGAGGGAATGAGTGAAAAGCTTTTATGGCAGACCAAGGGTTAATGCCTCTACTATGTAAGAGCCTTTATTAATAAGCAAGAAAAATATGAGCAGCCCCCCACCCCCGCCAAAGGCTGCAGAAGCTGTCGGCCAGGATCTAAGAGAACTAAGAGAACGGTCTCCGTCCAGACAGTAATACTTAGATACTTTTTCTTGTGCTGCCACTGAAAATCAAGAAGGGTGTTAAGCCAGAGGGGGAGGGTATTTTGAGTCTGCAGATGGGATTGATGATGAAGAAGTCAAAGAAGGAGGAAGAGGGGCTCTGGGGGCAAGGTGGTGTTAATGTGACAGAGCTGAACAAATAAAAGAATGCAAGGCATCTCCCTTCCCGATAACTACAGCTAGCACGGAGGAGGAAACGAGAGCAGCATTATTTGCTTTCTGTGATCGTCTAATTTCCCCTCCCCTCCCCTTTTCTCAGTTTTCTGGTTTCCGGAAGAAATGAGTAGAATTCAGATAGAACCGGAACAAAGTGAGGAAGGAGGGATATGGGGGGGGGGGGGGGTGTGGCGATAATACATGGAATGATACATAGCAGAATATTGGTAAGTGATAGGATTGTGGGTGTAATTTTTTTCCCTAAAAGGAACATATTGCCTCTGTAATTTTTTTTAGATTTTAAACATATTTCTGTTTTTAAATATGAAATTTAAAATGTGTCGAAAAACACCTCGATCGTGAAGCATGGCATTCGTATGGACAGCGCCCACCAGTGGCACCAAATGGTCAGATCTCCCTGTTCACCAACACCTGATCCCCACAGCTGCGCTCGTGTCGTTCTGCTGGTAACATTTCTATCTCCCCAAATCAGCATGGGGCTGATGAAAATTCAAATGGCCATGGAAGCACAGGGTGGGAGAAGGAGGAAGAGGAGAAAGGCAAGCCTTAGGATTTCACCAGTGACCCTGCGGAAGTTTGAGCGAACGAAGCAAATCAGAGGCTCCCTGCGCCCAACAGGATGCGGTGAGACGGGCTGCCCACAAGGTGGCGGAAGCCAACCAGTCGTGAGCTTGGCCCCATAGAGCCGCGGTGGGAGGAGACTGTCAGACCAG
This sequence comes from Panthera pardus, assembly GCF_024362965.1. NCBI lineage: Eukaryota > Metazoa > Chordata > Mammalia > Carnivora > Felidae > Panthera > Panthera pardus. The sequence goes on from NW_026526677.1 coordinate 94,875,145, forward strand.
CCGCTGATTCCTGAATGTGTCTGTTTTGCTATCATTTTGACCCCAAATGCAGAAAGGTTAGAAATGGGTGCCCGCTTTCAGAAATAGCTTCTCAGGTGAGGCGAAGAGCATTGGTTCAGCTCTTTGATGACCTCCCTGCCTATCGCACCCCTGGAGCCTGTTTCGGATTCTGTGTCTCCCTCTCTCTCTGTTCATGCTCTCTCTCTCTCTCTCTCTCAAAAACAAACATTTTAAAAAATGATCTGAATAGAAGGGTGGCCTCTCGTGCTAGTGACATCTAGCTCCTTCATTCTGCTCCCAAAGAAAGAAGCCCCCCACCCAAGACAAGCCCATATAGAGGCACCAGGACTGTGATATTTGAGGTCAGATTCAGGACCTCCCCAAATCCTCAGAACTCAACAGACCACGCTGTTCACTCCTAAATCCCCGGTCCCCGAGGCTTAGCTTGACAAAGAAAGAGAAAAAATAGTGATCAGACACTGAAGACCAACTCTAAATAATTTAACTGCTCTCCAGTTCCACCTCCATGGCTTATTTCCTTTAGCTGTATTTGTGAGTAATACAAACACCTCGTCGCGCCACGAGCACCACATACACGCACACACGTGCACACACACACCTCTTCCCCAATTGTAAACACACAGACACACCATGCTGGCCTTTTTCTAGAAGCAGTGGCTCCCAGACCTGTGTGCATCAGTGCATCAGAATCACCTGGAAGGTTGTTAAAACACAGATTGTTGGGGGCCACCCCTCGAGGTTTTGATTCAGCCAAAGTGAGGTGGGTGTTGATGCGGCTGGTTGGGGAGCCCCCCTTTGAGAACGACTGTCATAATTACACAGAACAAAAGGATTTGTCTCTCTCTATGCGTTGATTACCCGGAAGCACCAGAATGCTCAGAAACTGATACTTACCAAATAAGGAAAAGAAACCAATGGTCACCGAGGCTCCTGTAAGCTTTCTGTTTTGCATTCATCCCCCCATTTCATTTAACCTGCACAAATTCCTGGAAAGTAGGCATTATTATCCCTACTTTCTTTTGTTTTCATTTTTTTTTAATGTTTATTTATTTTTGAGAGCGAGAGAGACCGAGAGAGAGGGAGACACAGAATCCGAAGCAGGCTCCAGGCTCCGAGCTGTCAGCACAGAGCCCGATGCGGGGCTCGAACTCACAAACCACGAGATCCTGACATGAGCCGAAGTCAGTGGCTCAACTGACTGAGCCACCCAGGCACCCCTATTATCCCCACTTTCAAATGAGAAAACAAAGGTTCCAAGAGGTTATTTGACCACAGTCATCCACCTAGCAGATGTTAGGGCATGGGCATGATCTGCCTTCAGAGTTCATGCTGAGTAGTCTGTCTCCCGCGTGAGAAGTGGATGCACTGAAATGAATAAAAGTGTAACAATAAGCAGGCTCTTTTTTTTTTTTTTTTTTTTTAAGGCAGAAGAGCAAGCAACGTAGGAACGCTTTGCAGTCGCGATTAGTATGGGAGGTGGAGTGAGGGTGCCCCCACGCCCCCCGAAATGGACAGCTTTTGGAAGGGAGGGCAGACTAAGCTCGCTGCTGTTTCAGACGAGATAGCTGCTAGCAGTTGTAACCGCCTCACAGAATAGAGCACTATACATTATTCAGAATAGAAAGTAGTTTCTATTTTTGCATTTGAAGAAGCGGTGTTTGTTTAAAAGGGTGTTGGAGATGTTTGTTGAAAAGCTTCCTACAGATAAGAAATCCCCAAGCTGGAGGCTTGCTGAATTTAAAAACTGGAAAAACAAAATGGGATGAAATGTTTAAGTGCCCGAGAAACTGATTAACACCCCTCACCGCGTTTAGGTTTCTGCCTTAAAATGGAAGGGTTTGCTTCCTTAAGCACTTCCTTTCTGGTTTTTTTAGGCAAAGAGTAAGCATTTTGATTCTGAGGTGGTTCTTAGTGTGTGTGTGTGTGTGTGTGTGTGTGTGTGTGTGTGTGGCGGGTGGGGGGAGTTTCCATTCAAAGTAATGCAATGTCAGGAAATACACCTTTTGCATAACATAATCTTGATACCCAAAACAGACTCAGAGTTGGTACATCTTGGAGAACAGCTAAACAGATTTTCATAATGACAATAATCAGTGAGGAAAAACTCGAATTTCAACACATTAGGTGACACACAATTCAATTCAACCAACAGAGCCTCCTCTGCAGACAAGGCATTGCCTTCAAGAAACTTGCAAGTTAAGCACAATAGTATGATAGACATATTAATTATTATGATAACTGTTATACACTGAATTTCTGCATCCTTTCAAAATTCATGTGTTGAGATCCTAACTCTCAGGGTGATGGTATTAGGAGCTGGGGCCTTCGGGAAGTGATGAGGTCATGAGGGTAGGGCCCCATGACGGGGGTTAGAGCCCTTATAAGAAGAAACATGAGAAGGGTTCCTGGTAGGCTGTCTGTAGAGCATGATACTCTTGATCTTGGGGTTGTGAGCTTGAGCCCCCATTGGCTGTAGAGATCAGGTAAATAAATACAACTTTAAAGAAGAAGGAGGAGGAGGAAGAGGAGAAGGAGGAGGGGGAGCAGGAGAAGAAGGAGAAGAAACACAAGAGGTGATTTTTTTCTCTGCCTTGTGAGGACACAATGAGAAGACGGCCTTCTGTAAATCAGGAAGAGAGCCCTCACCAGACACCAGATCTGATGGCACGTTATCTTGGACTTCCCAGCCTTGAGAACTGTGAGACATGAATGTTGTTCAAGCCCTCCAGTCTTGTGAAAACAGCCCAAACAGCTACCATGATTCAACCTGGAGGAAACAAGCACCAAAAACTGCTTCTTTCTTCATGATCTGCCTCATGCATCTTTCAGTTCCCATCCGGGCTTTTTCTCTGCCCTCTGCCACCTAAACTATTTCTGCTCTCCTAATGGCCTTGTTGCCTCTGACTCTGGTCTACACTACCACTGGGTTTACTCTTAAATTCAAGGCAATTGGATGCCCCCTCTCAGTCTTTCCACGGACCTTTGTTGCCTGCAAAGCGGAAGTGATCCTGGCTCTCAAAGTCCCCCACAGTTCTGCTGTGAACCACTGTGCCAATATTATCCCCTTTCCCTCCACTGTGGGAACCCTCAGGTTCATAAACCACAAAGCTTCTCACGTAAAACCCAGTAGCACTGACTATACCACTGTTGAATATTTGGCATGTGCTACATTAAGATATTACCTACTTCAGCGTGTCTGTCTCATGGCTGATCACAATTTCTTAAAAAAAATTTTTTTTAACGTTTACTTATTTTTGAGAGGGAGAGACAGAGCGTGAACAGGGGAGGATGAGACCGATACGGAGACAGAATCCGAAGCAGGCTCCAGGCTCCGAGCTGTCAGCACAGAGCCCGACGTGGGGCTCAAACTCGCAAGCCACGAGATCATGACCTGAGCCGAAGTCGGACGCTCAACTGACTGAGCCGCCCAGGTGCCCCTCGTCACAATTTCTAAGAGTAGGAATTGTGTACTATTTATCCTTACTCTGTACTCAGCACAGGATGGGTACACAGTAGGTCTTCAATAAATCCAGCTAACTTTGACTAGGGCTTTCATTAAGGATATCAAGTCTTGGGGCACCTTGGTGGGTCCGTTGGTTAAGCGCCCAACCCTGATTTCAGCTCACATCGTGATCTCACGTTGGGCTCTGCACTGACAACATGGAACTTGCTCAGGATTCTATCCCTCCCTCCCTCTCTGCCCCTCACCTGCTCACTCTGTCTCTCAAAATAAATAAACTTAAAAAAAAAGATACCAAGTCTTGTTTATAATACTCCATACTTAACTCCATCCAGAATAAATCTGAATGTGCAGGGTCATATCAGCATCTCATGGAGTGACATAAAATTAGAATCAAGAGTTAAGACACCCGTAGACTTGTCAAATGGATGCATCTGTTGCCCCTCCCCCCCAAGAGGATAACTGCCCTGCTATCTTCAAAATCAATGTCAAGGGGGGCGCCTGGGTGGCGCAGTCGGTTAAGCGTCCGACTTCAGCCAGGTCACGATCTCGCGGTCCGTGAGTTCGAGCCCCGCGTCAGGCTCTGGGCTGATGGCTCGGAGCCTGGAGCCTGTTTCCGATTCTGTGCCTCCCTCTCTCTCTGCCCCTCCTCCGTTCATGCTCTGTCTCTCTCTGTCCCAAAAATAAATTAAAAACGTTGAAAAAAAAATTAAAAAAAAAAAAAATCAATGTCAAGGGTCACACAACAATATCAAAACTGGGTAAACACCTTTTCAGTCTACTTGTACTTATTTCTTAGGTTAGAAGGACGTGGCCCTCTGCGTGGCCGTGTGCAAAAGGGGGCCAAGCTGGGAATCATAGAATTCTCTGAAAGAGCTTTGACCAACTGGGTGTGAAAAGCCTTGTGACAATTCTGCTAGACTCTGTAGACTAATTAGCAGTTTTTCAACACAGGCTTCAACTGAATGTGCCTTCTGGTTATAAGACTATTACTCCTGTGCTGCCTCTTGGATCAATTTCTTTGGCTACTTTGTTCTAACTTGAAAAATGGTAAAATAAGACAGTTAATTTCCTCTGATCTATAAACACAGCTCTTGGTTATTATTGAGGATTGCAAGCAATAAATTAAAATAGCAGGATGCATATAAATTGCAAAATGCTTTTCTTCTTCCTCGTCTTCACACCTCTTCATTCACCACAATGGCTGATTAGCCATTCACTTCTGTTCAGGAAAATGACTACATTTAATTAAGTGTTAATCCAAGAACAACACAGCACTGGCAGCATATATAGGCAGGTCCCACCAGCAAACACCACTCACCAAGAACGGTTGCATATAAATGTATTATTTATTTAAGAGCTGATGAGCCAGAGGAAACGTCAGCTGTGAATCAGTACGTTTGCCTATAGTTGATTTCCAACTTGGCAAAATTAGAGAATCACTATCATGCCAGGTTCCTGGAATACAAAATAGTTGAATGATTCAGAGAGGAATTGCTCAGAGTTACTGGCTCTGAATAGTGATGTCGGGGTCCTCATGGATTCTCAGTATTTTAAATTTAGTATTTCAGATTTAGATTATTTTAGATTTCAGAACGTTAGTATTTTGGGATTTTCTTATTTTAGAAGTCTTGCTTTTACGTATTTCTCAAATCATTGAGGCAAAGCCTCGCTCACATGAGTATAATGAGCAGAGTCAGACTCAGCCCTCTCCTGCCACCCACTACTTCCGGTGCCTCAGCATGTGTACTTTCCAAATTAGGAACTTACAAAATCCGCTAAACGACCATCATGGCTGCCGTCTGCATCCCTATGTACTGCTTAGAGCCCAAACTCGTATCCAGACATGTAAGCCCTCCAACAGGTGACCTAACAGGGAGCCTGACTCTCCCTCCTGATGTCCCTTTACTCCTTTTATGTCCCAGTTAGACAGCCCTATCCCCAGTCCCACAGACTTGTTTCGATCACTTTTGACAGTTGCTATAAAACGAACAAGCTATTACTGATCACCTATTGTATCGGACAGTACCCAAGACACGTTCACGACGGTGCCACGAGGGGTTTTTCAAATACGAAACGGAATTCAGAAATGTGTGACATAACAGTAAGGGTTGGGTTATCTGTAACTCCAAAACTTCCAAGTCCTCCCACTGCATACTGTTCTCTTGTTTTCGGTCAGTCTTCCCCGCTCAGTGTCTCTTTTACAAATTCTGCTCGTGCTCAAGACCCAGAACTAACTCTGCCTCCTCCTGAAACCTTCTCCTTATTCTTCAGAGACATCGCCCTCCTTGGAATTCATAGCACTTACTGATACTTCAGTATTCTTCATAGGATTGAATTACATGTGTATTTCATGCACGTGTGTGCTGTTTCTTCCGCTAGACTGAAAGTTCCTTAAAGCAGGAGTCACAGGTTGCTCTTGGTGTTTACTTAGTGCGGTGCACAGAGTAGGTGCTGAATAATTGTTTGTTAAGGAACATGACACTACTGGATGTGTCTAATACCACCCTCACTGCAGTCTGTCTCCTGTAATTGAACCGGTTCAGGAAAACATCTAGCTAGCTTAAGAGAAAGCAACAGATGCTTGACAAACAAATGGAGTCTTTTGGAGAGGATACAGGGAAAGAATCAGGTTTGGAGGTGGCTTATACTGTCTATGATGATTGTTGTAAAGGATAAAAGTAAAAAGAGATCCATGGTTGTAATCGAATGCTAAATGGAGATTAGGACAAGAGCAATATGGCCATAAGGTTGGCTAAGTCCTCCCAGGAAAGTGCCCATGACAAATGACGGTCTGCGACAGCATTCTCCTCCTCTGCAAACACATATTTAGCACCTGTTCTGTACGGGGTATCACCAGGGCTGCAAATTGGTATTAGAATCTGCTTGAAAAAGATCCCCAACTTCACTGGCAAGAGATGACAAGTACCTACATAGAAGAGCAAAAATACCAAGATAAATGTGCTCGCTACGGAATGAATGAAGTACATTGAAGGTCAGTGCCGGTGAGCTCAGAGAGGGAGAGACTCTGTGGATGTCATGTCAGGAAGGTTCTATGGGGAAGAAGGAACTAGAGTTTACCTTGTAGTAGGAGCAGGACTAGATAGGGGATGAGGAATGAGGAGAAAATTCCAAGCAAATGAGTGGTGGACACTCACATTCCTTATGAAGGTCGCATGCATGTACCACGTGGCCAGGTGTATAACATCCGTGCTCGGCTGCTTATGTCGTAGCCCCGTGTAATGGCTACCTAATTACATTGCCTTTTACAACATTGCACGGAGACAAAATGAAAACAACCAAACAAAACACATTTATAGGTTACTAGTTAGTGACAATTTACGGGTAGGAATCAAGTGATATGTGTGTCGAGCTTGGTGGTAGAGACTGTAGAAGTAACAAAAGAGATTTAAGACCTGGTCCTTGCCTTCAGAAAGCTAAATACCGACTTTGCGAGGAAGGCTAACTCCTATGGAGATAGTTAAATGAACTTTAAAATACAGTATAATTGGTGCTAAATTATATTCTTCTGAGTGTATAACACAAACCTATTTTAAAGATTAAAAATATTAGTAACGACAGATGTTGGCGAGGATGCGGAGAAAGAGGATCTCTTTTGCGCTGCTGGTGGGAATGCAAACTGGTGCAGTCACTCTGGAAAACAGTATGGAGGTTCCTCAAAAAATTAAAAATGGAACTGGGGCGCCTGGGTGGCTCAGTCGGTTAAGCGTCCAACTTCGGCTCAGGTCACGATCTCGCGGTCTGCGGGTTGGAGCCCCGCGTCGGGCTCTGGGCTGATGGCTCAGAGCCTGGAGCCTGCTTCCGATTCTGTGTCTCCCTCTCTCTCTGCCCCTCCCCCGTTCATGCTGTGTCTCTCTCTGTCTGAAAAATAAATAAACGTTAAAAAAAAAATTAAAAAAAAAAATTAAAAATGGAACTACCCTGCAACCCAGCAATTGAACTACTAGGTATTTATCCAAGGGACACAGGTGTGCTGTTTTGAAGGGCCACATGCACCCTAATGTTTATAGCAGCGCTATTGACAATAGCCAAAGTATGGAAAGAGCCCAAATGTCCATCGATGGATGAATGGATAAAGAAGATGTGGTATATATATATATATATATATATATATATATATATATATATACACATACATACATACACAATGGAGTATTATTCAGCAATCCAAAAGAAGGAAATCTTGCCATTTGCAACTACGTGGATGGAACTGGAGGGTATTATGCTAAGTGAAAGTATCAGTCAGAAAAAGACAAATATCATATGACTTCACTCATATGAGGACTTTAAGAGACAAAACAGGTGAAAATAAGGGAAAGGAAACAAAAATAGTATAAAAAACAGGGAGGGGGACAAAACAGAAGAGACTCATAAATATGGAGAACAAACTGAGGGTTATTGGAGGGGTTGTGGGGGGGGGATGGGCTAGACGGGGAAGGGGCACTAAGGAATCTACTCCTGAAATCATCGTCGCACTATATGCTAACTAACTTGGATGTAAATTTAAAAATAAATTAATTATTAAAAAAAGATAAAAAAATATTAGTAGGGACAACAGGGGTTTAGTAGAGGTAGCGTTACGGTAAATTCCCGAGATGGCTCATCACAGTGCAACTTTAGGTTGGGCTGGGTTTGCCCCGATATCTACTTTCACAAGTCAATGTCCACCAGGCACTGAGAATCTCTCGTAAATGTTTCAGAAATGTTCAATTGTACCCTCAAGCCCTCATGAAGGCGAACAATCTAAAGGCCAGGCAGGAGCCACCTGACTTGAAAGGTGGGAGAAGCTGATGACACCGTCCTCCATTTCTGCTGGGATCCACCAAGTGAGGGACACCCAGCCAGCCTGCAGGATATTAAAATTGATAGAAACGGTCACCCTGTGAGGGGCGTGGCGACTCACAGCACTGAGTCAGTGTATTATCCGTGAGGCATCTTCTAATGTCTTAACGGTTATAAGACCCACCAACCGAGCCTCTGGCAGAAGCAGCTGTTTTCTGCTGCCACTTAAAAGTCCGTCTGAAATCGCACATGTGTCTTATTTTAACAGTTCCCGAAATGTTACGCCAACCCCCGATTCAGCTCTTGAGCTTGCTAAAAACTCCTCCCGCACAAGTCTCTTCATTATCCCTGTGATCTGTAGAACCCTTAACGGCCCAGCCAGCGTCTCCATGATGAGTCAGGCTTCTGGGAACAGGATGCATAGGGCTGCTTCCCCCTGGGAGCACGGTGTCTCCCCGGTGGTGAGTTGACTTTCTCAGCTCCGGTGACCTCTGGAGAAGGAAAGGATAAACTCTTCCAGTGACTGACAAGACTGCAGAGCCGGGAAAACAGTATGAATTCAGCCACTAAGGATCCAGTTGGCCGGTAACCTGTCAATGTTCTTACAATACGAGAAGCACAGGAGCGCCACATCTACATGTAAGCAATGAATTAATCATGAATGACATCACAGTTCTCGCCAAACGAGGTGCTGGCTTGAAATGGTGCAAGAGGCGTCCATGACAACAGAAGGCGCCATGACTGAAGGTTACTCTGGGCCAGCCACTTTTAAGCACTTTTCCTGTAGTACCTCATTTTGCCGTCCCCAGCCTCTGGAGTGCGTGCTATTATTATCATCCCCTTGGGGCAGAGAAATAGAGAGATTAATTAGCTTGCTTGACTTGACCTAGTAAGAGGCAAAGGCAGGATTCGAACCGGCACATCCTCACTCCAGAAGCCGAGCTCTTTAACTCCATCTTCTACAGCCAGGTGTATAAACCAGTTAGGGCACATACCGAGAAAGGAAGCTACATCTTCATTGACGGCCCCTGGAAGGCAGGGATTCCAAGATGGTTTGCTGTCTGGGGGGGGGTGGGTGTGGCTGGCCAATGGCTGGGCCCAGATTGGGGTGCGGTGTGAGGAGGGCTATGAGGGTGGTCAGCTCAGAAGTCACACAGGTGGACCAAGGAAGGGCAGGTGAAGCTTCCTGGAGAAGATGCTACTCAACTGAATTTTGAGGCCTGAGCGTATATTAGAATCGGAGAAGAAGCGTGTGGTAGGTCGATGGTAAAAAGGCCCACAAGGTTTCATTCCTCCATGTATCCTTGTCCCTTGCAACTGACTTTAGAGCTCTTCTCATGAAAACGTTGAGTCTGTTTCTCTGTGCCTTGAATCCTGTAACTTGCTTTGGCCAACAGTATGCAGTCAAGTGACGTGCCCGTTCTAAGCCATCGCCTCAAGGGGCCTCTCGTGTTTCTCTCTCTCTCTTGAACTTTGCCACCGGCGGAGCCCATGAGAAGCCTGGGCTAGCCCCCTAGGTGCTGGCATGCCGCATGGTCCAATCACCCTTGTCACGGCTGCCAACAGCCCGCAAACCATCAGACGTGAGAGTGGACACCTACAGACCCAGCCAGCCCCCCGCCAAAGCACCAGTTGACTGCGGAGACCTGAGTGAGCTCAGTCAAGAGCAGCTAAGCCTGGCCCGGGGTTACCAGAACCGCCCAGCGGACCTCTAGCCTCAGGCGGAAAAGTCAGTTTATTGCTGTAGGCCATTGAGGTTTTATGGTTGGTTGTCACACGGCAGTATTATTATAACGGAAGTAGGCAGGCCGTCTTTCATAAGGATGAAGTCAGTGTGGCACAAACCATACTGTAATCCTTCTACACTTTGCTTCAGAGAAGAATATAGCATTCTTCGATTAGTCCAGGGTCCTTGACCCTATTGGCAGTTTGGCCGGATCATTCCAGTAGGGGACTGACTGTTCTGGGCCTCACACGATGTTCAGCAGCATTCATGACCTCTACCCCCCTAGATGCCAGTAGCAATCCCAGCTGGGACAACCAGAATGTTCCCAGACTGCCAAACGACCTCTAGGGGGCAAACTTGCTACCAGGTAAGAAATCCTGGTCCAGAAGTACACACAAAGTTTAGTTTACCAAATGCCCAAGGTCCCCCCAACCCAGCAGTCTTCTCTTTAAGATAGTTCCAATGGTAACCCAGCTCAGGCTCCATATGAACGCGAGTGCCTTCCATGGCAATGTGTGGTATTATACTGGCCAGAGCCGGTGGGGCTCAACAGGAGGCTTCTGGGAGCTGCCCCAGCTCAGGTTAAAACTTGCCCTGGGCGGGGCAAGTGCTGGCTCAGCACACTGAGTGTCGCCCATACAATGACATTCCAAAGAAAAGAGAAATTAATTTTTTTTTAATGTTGATTCATTTTTGAGAGACAGAGTGTTAGTGGGGGGGCGGGGGGGCAGAGAGAGAGGGAGACACGGAATCCGAAGCAGGCTTCAGGCTCTGAGCTGTCAGCACAGAGCCTGACGCGGGGCTCAAACTCACAAACCGCGAGATCGTGACCTGAGCGGTAGTCGGACGCTTAACCGACTGAGCCACCCAGGCACCCCCAAAGAAAAGAGAAATTAAACACAGGCCAAGAGGCAAGTGTTAGAGGCCACCTTGTAGAGCAGACCACTCATGTCCCAAAATTTCTCCCAGTTTCCCCCTGACTTAAACGCTTGCTCCTAGTGTGTTATTTTTTTCCAGGCTGTTGTGAAAAAGAACAAGTCATCATCACATTGCCATACGTATCTGGATATTCAACATGAGGATTCCAATTGCCTCCCCCGTATCAGCAGAAAGTTTCTTCATTTGGGGCTAAGAAAGACGGTGACCATTTCTCCTATTCCAGAGCTCTCTATTAGATGTTGATTAGAGTTCAGATCAACATCTCTGATCACAACTGTGCTTCCCAGGAGGGCTGATTCCTCCTCATGACAGAATGCCAGATCCAGGTCTGAGAAGAACTTGTCCCCTCTTAACACCACAGCTTAATCAGCAACTTTGCTGGTTCCAGAGGACGGAAGGCAGTGAAAGGAGAGGGCTGAGTGTTTGTTAATTTCTCACTCACCGCCAACTCACGCATTTCATTGATAAACATATCTGAGACTTGGTCCGTTGGGGCCTCAAGAAAATTGCTCATCAATTGCACAGGCTTCCGTTTTCCTCTACAAATACAAAAACCACCTTTTACTTTTCCTGCTGTACAGAAAAAAACTGACAGATTCAGCACAAGGGATGTGCGTGTCACAAATGCACGAACAGCAAAGAGCACATCCATTAAGAAAAAGAAGGGCAAATTTGAGTTGAGGCTATCCTGAATTCTAAATTTGCGTGTCTCACAGACACCTCTGTCTTCCTGATTTATTTACTTTCCCAGCGGAACTGTGCCTCATCCTACACTTCAGGAGTGCTTCAGAAAAAAAGGATGAAGTCATAGATTCTTGGCGTCTCAGTGTTGGATGCAGCCAGACTTTATGGAAATGAGCTATTAACTCACTCTCTGTGTAATTCAATTGTTATTTTTCCTGCAGGCCTTGGTGGTGGCGATCCAGCTTTGTGAGCATATGAGCATATGGGGTGGAGAAGAGAAAGGGTTTGAGAGGGCAGGTGAGGGTTCCCCTAAGGTTGTTTCTGGGAATTTGCATCAAATCTAGATGGTAGGTTTGACAAATTAACCATAGGTTTCAACAAGTATGACTCTTTGGGCAGAACAGGTGATGGAAATGGGGTCTCCACTAGCCAATGGCAGAGAATCCCGCTCCAGAAGGCACCATCAGAAGCAGTCAAGCATTGTCTGCAAGACTGAGGTGACAACCTCAAAGTGTGCCCTGATCCTACGGGTCCATCTGGGTCCAGCCGGTGATACTCAACAGCACCTGATCCCCAGCCGGGCCCACATCCGTGCAGAAGGCTATAGATATTCAACTGGAAAAGAAAAGGTAAAGCTTAGGCCCGTATTCCTACGATGCCCACAAGCCAAAAACCTGCTTCCTTGCCTCTGCAGAACTAACAAATACATTGAGAAGAGAAATGACCATCTCCATTGTTTATTGTGCCTTGCAGAAACTTTTCATAAATGCTTTTTCCTAAATGATGTCGGTTGAACCTCCAAGCCCTGTAACATACACCGGAGAGAGATCATAACCCAGAGTTAAAAAAAAAATTTTTTTTTAACGTTTATTTATTTTTGAGACAGAGAGAGACAGAGCATGAATGGGGGAGGGGCAGAGAGAGGGAGACACAGAATCTGAAACAGGCTCCAGGCTCTGAGCTGTCAGCACAGAGCCCGACGCGGGGCTCGAACTCACGGACCGCGAGATCATGACCTGAGCCGAAGCCGGCCGCTCAACCGACTGAGCCACCCAGGCGCCCCCATAACCCAGAGTTTGAATGAGGAAACTGAGGATGTTGAAGGCCTGTCCCGTGATCTCAGGGCAAACTCACAGGGGAATCAGAGGTGGAACCCAGTTTTTCTGACTCCAGAATTCACACTTGCTTCTCCAAACAGACCTGGAGCCTTCAAAAACATGGCCCCCGGGGGAAGTTTCATGGACCCCAGCCCCTTGTAGCAACACCACCCTCCCCTCCCTTCACTCTTATTCTCCAACCAGCCTCCAAGGAATTTAGCACGGGGGCAGCAACCACCCCAGAAACCGACTGCAAACGTGTTCTTCTTCCTTTCTTTCCTATGAAGTCTTAGGTCCTCTTGGCGTGCTCTGTCTCTAAGGATTGCTGAACATACGATAAATAATAATGACAGCAGTTAAACATCCTGAGTGACTGTGGTAAATGGTACTAATAACAGTTCACAGATCCTAACTGGCTAAAAGGTGCAAGTAGACAGGTTTGCTAGGTGTAATCGAGGGTTGGGTTCTGTTGAGCCCAGGGCAGTGGTGGGAGCTGAGGCCAGCCTGTGGCGCCCCTCACCAGCCTTGCCCCCCTCACACAGCGCCGTGTTCACCCATGGAAGGGGCACTCTTTTAAAATTCCTCACCTCGATCGGCTGTGCTTCTGAAAGGTAACATCAGCCAAGAGGGTGGCCTTTTCCTTACGCATAGCAAGGTGCCCTGTGGGCTAGTGGCAGCTTGGTACAACAGCTATGATCTCACATTGACCAGAACCCTGTGGGTGGATCACATTATCGCCATCATTTTATAGGTGAGGCGAGCAAAGCTTTGAAGAGATTAAACGATCTGACCGAGCTGGTAAATAAGAGAGCCCCTCGGCCGATTCCCATGGGGGTAACCATGCTCTCAGGCTACCTTCCCAGGGAAGTTCCGTCTCCCTCTCTCCTATGGCATGTTCAGACAATTCCCACACAGGCAAGGTGCCCTTATGAGGGAGCTTCAGAGTGTAATTCAGGGAAGCAACCTCCAGATAGGCATCAGAAGAACTATTCAAACCCCTTATGCTTACAGATCTGAGCCAAGATCCTCAGGCAACAAGTTTTCATAGGTAATAGGAGTTCACACTTTATCATTCCTATTTCCCAAGAGAACCAGGGAAACAAATCTAGTGCTATCTTCCAATGCAAGGAGGAGTTTGGGCGAAGAAGATTTTATTTAGAAAATCAAGGGGGTGCCTGGGTGAGGCACTTGGTTGAGCGCCTAACTTCGGCTCAGGTCAGGATCTCGCAGTTCATGAGTTGGAACTCTGCGTTGGGCTCTGTGCTGACAGCGGGGAGCCTGGAGCCTGCTTTGGGTTCTGTCTGTCTGTCTCTCTCTCTCTCTCTGTCTCTCAAAAATAAATAAAATCTTTTTAAAAAGAAAAGAAAAGAAAGGAAAAGAAAAAGAAAATCAAAAGGACCTGGAGAAATAGAATGAAGTCTGGCTTCCAGATCCTGAAGCTTTAATAAGGCCACAAACAACCAGCCCTGCCCCTCGAGCCCTCTGGTCCCCTTCCTCCCCATCTCCATAATTAAATATTCTTCCTCCTCAGCTGTTGTCACAGTAACAGCTTGGGTCACGTGGCTGTCACTTTACAACCTGCTTATGGTGCTGCTTGTAATCCTCACTCCAAGGCATAGTGACAGCTCATTTAGAATCAATCAAACATTTATTAATAGAGAGAGAACCAAGGGGCACAGACCCTCGATTGAAATTCTCTGGTCCTTGACAAGGGCAAGAGCAGGGGGTGGAAATAACTCACAGGTGGGGGTTAGGGGAGGTCATATTGCATCGGGGGGGAAGGAGTCCTCTCTTAAAAGTCGACCCCCGACCCCAGCTCTGTGTTCTAGGCAAGGAATGAACCCCTGCCGAGTCTCCAATTGCTTTCAAGAGGTCACTGGGAGGCTCAAAGATAACGAAATGAATAAATGAAAGGCACCCCCCTTGGGAAGGACTTAATCAGCAGCAGCCATTATAAATGAGAGAGTAGGAACGACAGGAAGTGGAGGAAAACAAGAAGGAAATGAGGATTCAAGGCTGACTGCGAAAGACGGGGAATTATTTAACCTGGCAGCTACGTTCAAGCAGGAGTCCTTTTAAACACAGAGAGTAACAAGCGATGTGAGGAGAAAACAGGGAAAGGCAGACTTGTGGAGAAGCTGTCAGCAGGAACTCATGAGAGTGAGCTTTGCGTTTTTGTTTTGTTTTGTTTTGTTTTGTTTTGTTACCAGCAACATATCCAGGGCAATGTCTTGCAAGATCTGTTGTTCTTTCCTCCAGCGTGTGATCTCATCTTGATGGCAGACGGTGGTCCTGCCGGACGCCCAGCCAACGGAGCCTGCACAGCGCGTCTGGTTTGCACCAAGCCCTTGTTAAATAGTTGCTGAACGAACGAATGAATGAATGAATGAAAAGCAAGCGATTTAATGGACCTAAAGATCCCATAAGAACACTTGGGAGAAAGTGATGCTACCACGCAATTTTCTCCCCTCTACGTCCTAGTTTCTTACATCTGAGTGTGTTAAATATTCATCCTGGCAGAGGCATTTGGAGAAAAAAAAAAAAAAAAAAAGCAGAAATGTCCAGATGGATCTGACATGGGTGACAATCCCCAGCAGTGAAAAAGCTCAAAGATGGATGAATAGACCTCCTCCCTCCAGATTGAGCCAGGGGAGTCTCATCCAGCATTTTTCCATTTGATTATTTACAGCCAGAGAAGATGCATCTGACTGCAGTCTTCCAGCCTCCCCGTCTCCTCTCGGCTAGCTCGAGCGGCTGACTTGAGCCAGGCAGGCCGCCGCGGCCAGGGCTGTGCGCAGCCGCCAGGAGCAGAACGCACCCCTACCCGTGACCCGCCTCACTTTCTTCCTTTCCTTTTCTCCTCTCCCCTTCTTCCCTCTTACCTTAGTCTTTCACATTCCTTTTCTTTCTCATCTTTCTTTTCCTGCACTCAGGGATTGTTATTCAACCTCACTGTTGCTCGGGGCTAAAGAACATGTTGCTTTTTTCCTAAATAAAGTTGCCTTGTCCCCCTGGGTCTCTGAAGACTCCAACTGTAGGTCCACGTTCAAGATCTTACGTGACTAATCCATTTCAACTCCACGGCAGTGAGAACTAGAAATCCTTACCTGAATTTACCCTCCCAAAAATCTATCCTAAGTCCTCTTGTCTCAGCCCGTCTTAACCCACGATAACCCCAACCTCTCTCTCCCAAGGCTTTTGTTAGAGAGTGGTGTCACAGCCATCGCACCGTGACATCTGTAGAGAAGGATTTCGGTGGCACCTGCTTCCAAGTCCATCTCTGAAGTGTGGACCCTGCTTTTCCCTGGGCTGTGTCTTCTAGTGACTTCTTCCACAATTCGCCCAATAGGAATGTTGCTTATGAAACCTGTCACTCTTCTGCTGAACGCCTCCAATAGCTTCCCATTTTCCACAAGATAAATTGCCAGTGTTCTGTCACTTTGAACCCTAGAATACCTGGTCCCAATTCACCTGTCTAGTCGCACCTTTGTCCAGATGAACATCCTCCTTTCTACTGCCTCTACGTTCATTGCATCTTCCTGCCTCCTGGCTTTGTCTTGCTGTTCCCTTTCCCGCCTCCACCTATAGAACTTGGGGACCCTCTCTCAAGGCCCTGCTTAAACACTCCTCCCCAGGAATCCAGCCCCGAAACATGAAATAATCACGTTTTTCTCTGCTATCCTATAGCTCTGGTGTAGATGCCTCCCTTATACCGCCCCACGTTACAGAGAGCACCTGCCGTGAGCTCAGGACTGCTCCAGGGAACTTACAGAAATTATCTTTACCCCTCACCACACACCCATTTTACAGATGAAGTAACAGCGACCCCACCCAACATCACAAAGGTGGTCAGTGAAAGGGCTGGGAATTCAAACCAGGTGTACCGGACTCCAGATCTCTTTCCATGACCTCAGGCTGTCACAGAAGAGATAGCACTCTGATTCACATCCCTTCATTCGAAGCAGGAAGTAATGCGGGGTGGCTTCGGTAAGAACCAAAGCAGCAGGATGAATCACTGTTTTCAGCAACACCTCCGTGTCTTATCTATGAGGTTATCGACTTTTTAATGTGTGTGTGTGTGTGTGTGTCCCACAATTCATTTTTTGCCATACGAGTAAGCTTTTTTCTTTAAAGAAGAATTGGGGCGCCTGGATAGCTCAGTTGGTTAAGCGGCCGACTTCGGCTCAGGTCATGATCTCTCAGTCCGTGGGTCGGAGTCCCGTGTCAGGCTCCGTGCTGACAGCTCAGAGCCTGGAGCCTGCTTCAGATTCTGTGTCTCCTGCTCTCTCTCTGCCCCACCCCCACTTGCACTCTGTCTCTCTCTCAAAAAATGAATAAACGTGAAAAAAAAATTGTTTTTAAGGAAAGAACTGGACTTAAGTTATGTAGACTTTCAGAGATTACCTTCTTTGAGATCATCTATTTCTTAGTCACTTTTTGCCTGGGTGGCTCAGTCAGTTAAGTGCTGACAGTTGATTTCAGCTCAGGTCATGATCTCCCAGTTCGTGGGTTCGAGCCCCGTGTTGGGCTCCAAGCTAATGGCATGGAGCCTGCTTGGGAGTCTCTCTCTTTCTCTCTCTCTCTCTCTCTCTCTCTCTCTGCCCCTCCCCTGCTCATGCATGCACACACTCTCTCACACAACATAAATAAATAAACTTAAAAAGAAAAAAAAAGATTCTATGGGGCTCTGGGTAGCTCAGTCAGTTAAACGTCAGACTTCAGCTCAGGTCATGATCTCACAGTTCGTGGGTTCGAGCCCCGCGTCGGGCTCTGTGCTGACAGCTCAGACAGAGCCTGGAGCCTGCTTTGGATTCTGTGTCTCCCTCTCTGTCTGCCCCTTCCCTGCTCACACTCTGTCTCTCACTGTCTTTCAAAAGTAAATAAACATTGAAGAAATTAAAAAAAGATTCTCCCTCTTTCTGTCCCCCCCCCCCACCCCCCACTTGTGCTCTTTCTCTCTCTCAACAAAACAAAGCATAAGCTCAGGGGCACCCGGCTGGCTCAGTGGGTGGAGCATGTGACTGTTGACCTCAGGGTTGTGAGTTTGAGCCCCACATTGGGTGTAGAGATTAAACAAACAAACAAACAAACTTAAAAATATGTATCTAAATAAAAATCCATAAGTTCAGTCCTGGAGAGGATATACTATCTGTCTAGAGGCACGTAACAAAATCATGGCAGGGCCAGGAGGAGAAGGCAGGCCTTGGTTCCTGCCTGGGTGATTTGCCACTTGTCCCCACTGGAGGTACAGGCATTTTACGTACACCCCCTGAGCTACTTGTCAACATTTAATTCTGGACTGTTTTCCAGGCTGGAGCGTTCAAGTCCAGGTCAGCAGAAGCCTGTGAGTTGCAGTGAGAAATTTCAAATCTGACACTTGCCAGTTCCCATCAAGCTCCGGGTGGGAAATGTCCCGGGTTTCGTCCATTGCTAATGTCACAGCCAGTCTAGCGGAAGAGATCACCTCCAGGTAAAGTCATTCAAAACAAGGGTTTGTCATTTTGGTGCCATTCGACTGAGATGGATCACGGGCCACTCTGCTTCCCAGGGGGTGGTCCGGGGATGAAGGACAAAAGCTGGTTTTCCTGCACATCTGGCCTACGTACCCCAGGGTGGTGAGACGAATCCCCACCATGGCAAAACCCTTCACAAAGCTTCCTGGGGCTCAACCCCCAAGAACTCAAAACCCTTGCATTCTAGTCCTGGTTCTGTTGCTGACTAGCTGTGTAGCTTTGAACCAGCCTCTTGTGTCCCCAGCCTCTCGTGTCCCTGTTTCCTCATCCACAGAGGACTAAAGGTACTAAATCCCCACTCGACTTTCAGAGTCTAAATGAGATCATCATGAAAGCACTTTCTCAATGAGAGATCACCGGAGAAGCATAAAGTGCCGGTGTTTCAGGTTCTATGAGGCTAATGCCTGATTTCCTTCGGGACACAAAATGCTGGGGACGTGGGGTGTTCAGTATCCAGAAACAGAAAGAGCCTGCTTTGCAGCTCTATGTCTCATAGCACCCAGAAGCTTGTCATTCTTAGAGCCACCTGCTTTTCTTCATCCTCACAAAGAACAGAATGGGAGGAAACTGTCAGTCAGTAAACACCACACGTTCATTTACTCATTCTTTCAAAGAACATTTATTAAGCACTGAGATATAACAGGCATTACACTGAGCTAAGTGCTAGGGATACAGAAAATAATATCAAGTTATGTGTATAAACATTTAGAAAAAAGTCTGGAAGGATATCCAAAAAGTTCTTCCTTCCTCCTTCCCTTCCTTCTTCCCTCCCTCCCTCCCTCCGTTCCTTCTTCCCTCCCTTCCTTCCTTCCCTTCTTCCCTTCCTTCCTTCCCTTCCTCCCTTCTTTCCTTCCCTTCCTCCCTCCCTTCCTTCCTTCCTTCCTTCCTTCCTTCCTTCCTTCCTTCCTCTCTCCCTCCCTCCCTCCCTTCCTTCCTGTTTTCCTTTCTTTTTTAAAAATTTGTTTTACTATTTATTTTTGAGAGCACACGAGTGGGAGAGGGGCAGACAGAGAGGGGGACAGAGAATCCAAAGCAGGCTCTGTGCTGACAGCAGCGAACCTAATGTGGGGCTCGAACTCATATGAGATTATGACCGGAGCCTGAGTCGGACGCTCAACCAACCGAGCCACCCAGGCACCCCCGCCTTTTTTCCTTTCTAAGTAAAATTAATTTCACGAAACCCCAAGTCCTGGGTCAAGGTAACTCAAATGTGGTTAGCTGAGGCTCCGTGGTGTCTTACCTGCCATCTTCAGGCAGCTCGTGTTACAAAGGCAAGACGAACGCAAGATTATGACAGTGACCCACAGAAGCAGCACAGTTCTGTCTTCCTCTGAAACCCTTTCTATCTGTCAAGAAACTTCTCCAAATAGATTGAAGAATTCCCTTCATTTCTCTTTTGTCTGAAGGGAGTCACGTGCCCATCCTAAATCACCGGTAAAGGGAACGGTAGCACCAGTTCAGACCAGTGGTTCTCAAAGGGTGCTCCAGGAACCCCTGTGGAACCCCCAACCCTAATCAGGTCTATGAGGCCCAAACTACGTTCATCATGGTGTTAAGATTCTTTCTTGCCTTTTTACTCTCATTCTCTCACAAGTGTCCAGAGAATACAAAGGTTTACAGATACGAAACTACCACGTTTTGAGTGTTGATATAGTACCAAGTTAGAGCATCAGCGATTATCTAAAGAAGGTATTAAGATACTTTTCCTTTTTCTAACCATCTAGCTGGGAGACCACGTTGTCTTCATCTATTATTTAACCAAAACAACATATCACAACAGATCGAGTGCAAAAGCAGATATGGAAGTCCAACTGTCAAGCCAGACAATAAAAAGATTTACAAAAATGTGAAACAATGCCACTTTTCTCATCAAATAATCTTTGTTTGGGGAGATATATTTATTATTTTGTCATAGAAAGTGTTATGTGTTAACCTTTGACAGATTTATTGTTGTTTTTGGAGGAATTAATAGATATTTTGAGAATTTTTTAAAGATTCTTTAATGTTTATTTTTCGAGAGGCAGAGCATGAGTGGGGAAGGGGCAGAGAGAGACGCACGCACACAGAATCCAAAGCAGGCTCCAGGCTCCGAGCTGTCAGCACAGAGCCCGACACGGGGCTCGAACCCCCAAACTGTGAGATCATGACCCGAGCTAAAGTTGGACGCTCAACCAACTGAGCCACTCAGGTGCCCCATACAGTAAATATTAATAAATGTAACTTACAAAAACTAAAGCTCTTTGGGGTTTTCAACAGTCTTTGAGTGTCATGGGGCCCAGAAAGTTTGAGAATCCTTACTTAACCAACCGCGGATATATCACTGCATCACATACAGGGTAAAGTAGACCCTAAATGTTGCCAGGAAGGAAGATGTAGGAAAATGGCGGTCGGTGAAGGACCCGCAATGCCTATGGCAGTTGTTTCTAAATTCCACGGTTATCGGCTACTGTTTTTTCTTCGCTTTTCTTTACGTATCATCTGAACTTTTAAAGGAAAAAATTCTGCTTTTTTTGAGAAGAAGACAGTCAACCAGTTTTTACTTCAAAATAAATAAGCAAACTCAAGGATGTATAAGATCCCTAGTCACAGAAGCAAAGAAGTCAAGTGCCAAGGGTGAACCAACTGAAAGTTGTGGCTTTCTCTTCCAAAGCTTGGGTGTGAAGAGAAGGGGAGGGGGTGGTGAGGTTGGGTCCAGGAAGCGTGGACTTCTTTCACATCAGAGACGCATAAGCATAAGCTATGCTGAGGGAAGGATCCAGGGAAGGAGGGACAGTAGATGGTACAAAAGAGGCGAAGAGAAGGGATGAAACACTATGGGCGAAGGGGCTGCCCGGGAGAAGAGGGAAGAAGGCATGAGCTTTGGACAAGAAGAGGAGCGCTCCTCCCAGACGGGGGGAAGAAAGAAGAGAGGGGTGCAGGCAGGAGATGGAGGGGAGAAGAAATAGAGGCAGTTCTCGTCATGTGTCTTTGTAAAGACACCTGTAAGCCCTCTGGGACCATGGAGCCTGATAAAGAGTGCCAAAGGCAAATCCAATGAGCACAGAACAACCGTTTTTCATTCAGAGAATTGAGATAATGCCTCGATACGCCATGCTGTTCATGTAGACAGATTGGTCTCAATCGTTTCCACTCTCGGCTTTCAAGTATCATAGGGTTTTGAGCTATTCAAGCAATACTAACTCCAAAAAGGGGGACAAAGTGATAGCTGATACTGGTTCTTCCAGTAGAGCTGAAGCAGTGTAAAATAAATTGTTTACCACTTCTTTGAAGGAAATATAAATACAACTGATTATTTAATACAAGTTTCAGCAATCTAAGGCTGCGGACAAATCCTGCCCATCGCCTATTTTGGTTGAGCCTGACAGTTAAAAATGTTTCTTATATTTTTAAGTGGTTGAAAACAAAATCAAATGAAGGATATTTCATAGTGTGAAAATGATCCGAAAGTCACCTCTCAGTGTCCAGAGATAAAGTTTCACCGGAACATGTGCGCGCACGCGCGCGCGCACACACACACACACACAAATTCAGTAAGAACGTGCAGGTATGATCAAAGGTGAACTAATGACAGCTTATAGAATGTGTATCAATAGATATCAACATCTGGGAAGGCTTCCAAGAGCAAGTGCTTTTCACATTTTGAAGAGGCTAAGGGCCGTGGTTTGGCGGGAAATGGGAAGGTCAAGCGAAGACAAGGTATCTGCCAAACGTCTCCTCTGTTCCAGAGTTCCCGGGAGTGGTGTGGCCTGGGGTTCCAGAGGGCAGAGCCCCTGTACCAGCTCCACTTGGGCCGCTCGCGTCCACACAGGCACCTTCAGCTGAAGCAGGACCTCCTCCATCACCCCATTGTCTTGAGTGTGTGTAGACTGGTGGTAAGAAGGAAAACAAGTGGAAAACGGGGTCCTGGACTTTGCCTGAGGACACCAAAATTGACTCGGGTGGCTGAGATTTCATCATGGAAAAAAAAAAAATTAGAGAAACTCACAGGCTACACAGTTTGACACAGATCATGTAGACGTTTCCAGACTCACCATGGTCCAACTTACGACTTTTCGACTGTACAATGATGCCAAAGCAATACGCATTGAGTAGAAACTGTACCCGAAACTTTGAGTTTTGCTCTTCTCTTGGGCCAGCACTGTGTGTATGATACTCTGTTGTGCTGCTGGGCACCAGGAGGGGCCACAGCTCTCAGCCTCCCAGAGATCACGAGGGTCAACTATCGATACCCTGACAACCTTTCCGTACCCACACAACCATGCTGTCTTTCCCTTTCAGTATGGTATTCAGTCAGGTACACGAAACAGTCAACATTTTATTATAAATTAGGCTTTGTGTGAGATGATTTTGCCCAACCGTAGGCTAATGTCGGTGTTCTGAGCATGTCTAAGGTGAGCCAGGATGTTGGGGGCAGGTTAAGTGTATTGAATGCATTTTTGATATTTTCAACTGACAGTGGGTTTATCAGGGCATAACCCCATCCAAAGTCGAGGAACATCTGTGTGTGCGATGAGATGGACTGTATTAATGATAAAGAATGCCTGAATGTTCTCCCAGAATGGTTTCCCAAAGTGAGTCAGGGAAACGTGTGAATGGACATCTTGTTTTTTGATCCTACTTAACATTGTTCAGAAATCGTGAGATCCAACCCCACTTTCCACAAAAATTTTCTTTCCCTCTTCTGTCTTACCTCCTTTGTCTACCCAGTCTGTCTCCCCTTCCCGCCATCTTTCCTACTCCCTCTCTTCCTTCTCATTTTCTGGTCATTTCTCTCCTCCTATCTTCCTGTTTTGTTTTCCATCTTTCATTGTAGCAACGAAATGCGAAATGTTCCATTTGCGACAGGGGATTGCCACTGAATGAAAAGACAACTCCCCTTGGCTCGAGAAACAACTTTAATAATCTCAAATCTCTAACTGCTTTCTGTCCTACTATTTATATGGGCATAGTTTTGCATAATTGCCATCATAAAGTCTGTATCAAAGCAATGGTTGCTGAGGGCAGAAATTAGAGATGTATGTGAGTTCTTCTTAGTTTTAATGGCCCACTGTTCGCGAACCCAGAGGCAGAGCTTCAATAAACAGGCGTGTTCATTGCAATCGGATGACAGTGAGCTCTAAAAAGGAAAAGAGTACAAGCAAAACCATCCACTCTCCAATACCAAGGCCACAGGGTAGGACGGCTCTCAGGAGTCCCTTATCCTCCCCACACAGAATCAACCTGCCAAATTCAGAGTCCCCCTAGCTGAATAAAGACCCCCCATCCTCTCTTCTTTCCCCTCACCCAATAACAAGCTAGAAAATGAGCCTGTTTATTTCAAGGTATGGGCTGCTTTATATACCCATAAGCTATCATTTTGCGTAAATGCCAATTTGGGAATCTGGGGTCAGCTGCCTGCAAAATCACTTAGCTCAACTTTGATAATTCTTTAGAGAAAAGTTATCTGCTTTCCCAGATAACCCCTTATTTGGATGCCAACTTCTGGGGCTACAAGGTTGAGAAAGAAACAAACAGGGTGCCTGGGTGGCTCAGTCTGTTAAGCATCTGACTTCAGCTCAGGTCATGATCTCATGGTTCGTGAGCATGAGTCCCACAGCTCGAGCCCCGCTTCGGGTGAGCCCTGCTTCTCTCTCTGTTCCTCTCTTGCTCTCTCTCTCTCTCTGCCCCTCACTCACTTGTGCACTCTCTCTCTCTCAAAAAAAAAAAAAAAAAGGAAGAAAAGAAAAGAAAAAGAAACAAACAAAAATCAGCGGTGAGTGAACCAGGAGGAACTTCCACTTGTATCATCAGTGAAGCGACAATCTGGGGCTGGGGAATCTTCTCCTTGAATGTTCATAATAATTCTGTGATACAGGTAACACAGTTATCCCATTTTACAGAGGAGGAAACTGAGGCTCAGTCTCACGTCAGAATTACGCAAGTCGTTAACGGCAAGCTCAGATCCCAGATCCTGAGTCCTGCCTCGTCAGTTGGACTCTAGCGTTTGTTTTTAAAACCCTCACATCATGCTCCTTACTCAGGCTTGGTTGGGGGGCCATGACCTCCGTGAAACCTCTCTCCCAACCAACAGGCATGAAACGTTCTTGTCTCCTCCTGGAACATCCCAAACAACCTTCAGTAGAGCCCTCATCATGGCACTAATTTTTTGTCTCTTACCTGGACAGTGAGCAGCATCTCAAGTATAGAAAATATGTCATTTTGATGTTTGTCACCCCAACCCCTGGCTCCAGCTACTTCTCAGTAGATGCTTATAGGCTGAATGGATGGTCCATGAAACACATCCTTCATTACCCTGAAGGGTCATACCATCAAGTGTGTATTCTGGCTGGTGCCCACTGGTATTCTCAACCCAAATCCAAAACCCATCTTTTTTTGTTCTTTTTTAAGTTTATTTATTTATTTAGAGAGAGAGCATGAGCAGGGGAAGGGCAGAGAGAGAGACAGAGAGAATCCCAAGCAGGCTCCACACTGTCAGCTTGGAGCCCGATGCAGGGCTCCAATTCATCAACCTTGAGATCATGACCTGAGCTGAAGCCAAGAGTCGGACTGTTAACTGACTAAGCCACCCAGCTGCCCCCAAGCCTATCTTTTTAAAGTCATTCCTTCTTTCCTTGTTTTTGTCGGACCTTGGCAGTCTTTTGCCTAATTGCAACCTCTACCCAGGTACCCTTTCCCCCTTCAGCCAACACACAAAACGTATTTATTTTTCTGGTTTGATGTATTTCTCTTGGAGATTGGGAGCCCTCTGTTATGCGTATTTGTTTGTTAGAAACCATTCTAAAACAGAAGGGATTTGATAATAAATCCTGGCAGAGGAACTGGAACCTAGTAGGTGCTTCGTAAATGAACAAATAGAATTCTCCTGGGACAATCTTTCAACCTAGCACCACACACAATCCAACATTCTGTCAGGATTGGTACCTTCATTCATTCATTCATTCATTCATTCAGCAAAAGAGTAAATAGCTATTGCATTCAAAGTCACGTGTTACAGACTGAGAATACAGTATGTCTACAAGGAGAAGTAAGGAATGTTCTACCAAAAGGAAATAGAAAATGTGCTATGACCATTTCCAGCTGAACAGACAGAGAGGACTTTGCACAAGGCCTTAAGGATCAGTAATATTTAGAAATTTGGCAAAGAAGGAGACAGAAGGACATTCCAGATGGAGCAAAGAATTTGAGCAAGGGCAGAAAAGTGGGAAAGCCTGGGGCATGTACTTGGAACGAGCAAAGTTCATTTGCCGGAGCATGGAGTGGAGGGAGAGGCAGGGCAAGGAAAGGAGATGGAAATGTTTGGGAATGCCGGGTGAGGAAGCACTCCAAACGAGGACATCAGGCCACTGGAAGAGCCCCCCTGGTTTGCGTAGCTCATCGGAGCCGTCTCTGTACCAGCCACCGAAGGCTGCATGGCATTGGCCTTTGGCCCCATGGCGTTGGCTGATGTACGCGATCTAACACAGTCACCTCCTAGCAGGTACTTCTTCCTTTTAGCAGATTATCACTTTTGAAAATATCACCCACATCATAATCCCATTTTGTAAAGTTTATTTCTTTTAAGAGAGAGAGTACCAGCAGGGGAGGGGCAGAGAGGGTGGGGGGAGAGAGAGAACCCCAAGCCAGCTCCACGCTGTCTGCACAGAGCCTGACTCAGGGTTCGATCCCATGAGCTGTAAGCTCATGACCTGGGCTGAAATCGAGAGCCAGACATTCAAGGACTGAGCCTCCCAGGCACCCCCATAATCACATTTATGAATGCCTTTTGCCCTTCTGTCGCTTGGTAGATACAAGAACCTCACTAAGCAGCGTGTTATTAGGAGCTCCCATAGCGCCTTGGGAGGAAACTGCCCCCACGTCCTCCCTCCCACCCAAATCCTTCTCCATCACCCACCTCCTCACGAGACTGGAATGAAGCCCAAGGCAATTTGAGCAGCACACCGAGATTCAAGGGATCCAGGGACTTGACCTCCTATGTTGCAATTGGAGAAAACATTCCAGATATAGGGGGATGAAGTCATAAGTGCGTGTGAGTGGGGGGAGGTGCAGAGAGAGGGAGAGAGACAGAATCCCAAGCAGTCGCCATACTGACAGCACAGAGCCCAACGCAGGGCTGGAACCCACGAACCACAAGATCGTGACCCAAGCCAAAATCAAGAGTTGGACATTTAACCAACTGAGCCACCCAGGCACCCCCTAGGCTGGTATTTTTTGATGAAGTATGTCTAGTTGTTAAGCACTGTTGCACAGAGGCCAGTTCGTAAGCTATCAATCACATTCCTCCCCCCCTCCTCTGGGCTTGCTTTTTCTTTCTTTCTTCCTTTCTTCTTTCTTTCGATTGTTTTTAATGTTTTTCATTTATTTATTTTGAGAGGGAGAGAAAGAGAGAAAGAGGATCTGAAATGGGCTCCGAGAGCCCGACGTGGGGCTTGAACTCACGAACTGTGAAATCATGACTTGAGCTGAAGTTGGACGCTTAACGAGCTGAGCCACCCAGACATCCGTATTTATTTATTTATTTATTTATTTCTTAGAGTGTCAGTAGGGGACAGGGGAAGAAGGAAAGAGAGAGTCCCAAGCAGCCTTCACACTCAGAACAGAGCCCATGCGGGGTTCTGTCACTTGACCCTGGGATCATGACCTGAGCAGAAATCAAGAGTCAGACTGCGGCCAGACCAGCAGTGGGCAAGGTCTTCCGTGTGCTCCCGTCCCCCACAGCTGTGTGGTGCAAGAAACCGTAAAAAGAACCCCGAACCCCATAACCAGGAGCTAACGAGATTCAAGCCGAAGAAAAGTTTGCAGACTTAACGGGAGTTTTCCTTGAACTTTGAAACTTGGACTGTTCTTCTCTTTGCTTAGCAAGACCTTTAGCAAAAAGAGTACGGGGTGTGAGAAAAGGGATGGGCAAAGTCACCTTGAAATCCTGTATCCAGTTTTGCTTCCTGAGGCTGCAGGGTGAGCCCCGGATCCTCCAGAGTCCTTGAGAAAAAAAAGAGGGAGTCAAACCACCCTCTTGAGCCGATACCCACCAGAGAAGCAGGCAGAACAACCCAACACGTAACCCCACCTCTGCCTCCAGAGCCAGAGGAAGTCAGAGACCCAAATTAGAGTGTTACCTCGCTGGCAAAAGAAGCGTGAAAAGCCGCTGTGGCCTTTTCTGGCAATCCCAGTGAGCTCTTGTGTTTTCATTTTGAGGTGTGAAATATTGCCAGGGAGAGGGCATGCTGTGGGTATTTAGGTCACATGCTAGGATTTCTTTTTACCCTTTAGAATGTTAGCCCAATTCCAAGGATGCTACATTGAGATCCTCCAACCCGCGGAGCTGACTTTCTGGAAATTTACAGAGTAACCACTAATGTCGTTTTAAAAAAAGAAACCCACAAAACCGTCCGATCTGGGGCGGAGCTGCATCATCCCCTTCGTCCTGCTGCAATGATTCCTGTGTGAAACTTCCACAGAGCAGCAATACTGTGCAGGGGCTCTTCCCTCCCCGACCTCTTTACACCCCACTTGCAGTTAAATTGAGACCCAGATCCCGGACGGACTGGGTGAGGATTAACTTCTTCGCCTGGTTACCCCCCTGAGAATTATTTCAGGTTTTTTTTTTTTTATTTTTTACATGTATTTATTTTTGAGAGACAGAGCATGATGAGCAGGGGAGGGGCAGAGAGAGTGGGAGACAGACTTGGAAGCAGGCATCCAGGCTCCAAGCTGTCAGCCCAGAGCCCAACGCAGGGCTTGAACCCATGAACCATGAGATCATGAGCTGAAGTCGATTGCCTAAGCAACTGAGCCACCCAGGCGCCCCAAGAATTATTTCAGGGTTTAAGACAAAGCAAAAGTCATCACTTTTCAGCTTTCTTACCCAGGCAGGTCTCCGCAGGCCATTTGGAAGCCCTAAATCTGGCACTAAGAGATGGCTTTCAAAGACGCCAAACTGGTAAAGAAGCCAAACTGGTAGAACTGGAGTAGAGGGGTGGTTACCAGGGGCTGGGGGTGGGGGAAATGGGGAGATGTTGGTCAGAGGGTGCAAACTCCCAGCTATGAGATAAACGAGATCTGGAGATCTAACGCACATATGTACTTGAAAGTTGCTTCGAGAATAAATCTTAAATGTTATCACCACACACACACACACACACACACCCCATAATTTGTGAGGGGACAGAGGTGTTAACTAACCTTATTGTGGCAATAATTTTGCAATAGATACATGTATCTAATCATCACATTGTATACCTTAAACTTAGACGCTAGACACACAAAAAAACTTCCATGCTGTTCCGCCACCTTGACTCCTCCCTTACCTTAAACTTAGCTATGTTATATGTCAGTAACCTCGTAATAAAGCTGGAAAAAAGCAAACAAAGAAATAAAGACCAGAATTGAAACAAAGCCTAAGGAGATGATGATAATTCCTGGGGTTTCTTCCAAGAGTTGCTCGGTGTAGAGAAATCACTTTAATTATAATTAAAATACACAGAGCAAAATGATTCAAGGGAAGCCCATGGTTTCTAGTCAAATATGCTACTAAGCACTGGGGCATTTTATCGGGCAGTGGCTGAAGGCCGGAGGGTGACAAGGTGTGTGTGTGTGTGTGTGTGTGTGCACACGTGCTGCCAGTGGCCTGGTGGTGGTGTCAGGGGCACAAGCAGGATGTTCAATATTTTAAGCATCATTTAAAAAGTCCCTGGGAATGAACCAGTCTGGCAAGAAATTATTAACAATCTACTTCATCCTGGAAAGATAGACGAAATTCTCCCTTAGTGCCAGCTGTCACTACACTCTAAGAAGCCCCCCAGAGGGCACGTGAAGGGTCGTTCAGGCACCAATCTGTTAGCTCAGGTGCTCGATGTGAGGTGTTAGGGTTAAGGAAATTCCGTAATCTGGCTCATGCACAATTATAAGAGACGTCAGTAACTTTCATATACACAAATAAGCATAAGATAGAACAAAAAAAAAAAGGCCTGTTTTTTTTTAACGTTTATTTATTTTTGAGACAGAGAGAGAGACAGAGTATGGACGGGGGAGGGGCAGAGAGAGAGGGAGACACAGAATCTGAAACAGGCTCCAGGCTCTGAGCTGTCAGCACAGAGCCTGACGTGGGGCTCGGACTCACAAACCGTGAGATCATAACCTGAGCCGAAGTCGGATGCTCAACCAACTGAGCCACTCAGGCGCCCACAAAAAGGCCTGTTTAATAACAGTTAAAAAAACACGTAACAATACCTGGAAATAAACTTAAGAATTATGCGAGATGAATAAAACGTTCAAATTCTGAAACTAGGGCGCCTGGGTGGCTCAGCCGGTTGAACATCTGGCTCTTGCCAAGGTCATGGTCCCAGGGTCGGTGGGGGGGGGGGGGGGGGAGATTGAGCTCCATATGGGGCTGGGTGCTGAGTGTGGAGCCTGCTTGGGTTCTCTCTCCCTCTGCCCTTCTCTCCCACTTGTGCTCTCTCTCTAAAATTAAATTACAATACAATACAGAAACTAAACTGAACAGAAAACCTGACAAAATGAAGAGGCTTATCATGTTCTTTGGTAGACAGACAAGGTTGGGCTATTAAGAAATCAGTTCTCAGGGCACCTGTGTGGCTCAGTCAGTTCAAAGCATCCGACTTCAGCCCACAGTTCACGGGTTCTAGCCCCGCATTGGGCTCTGTGCTGACAGCTCAGAGCCTGGAGCCTGCTTCGGATTCCGTGGCTCCCCCTCTCTCTGCCCCATCCCTGCTCATGCTCTGTGTGTCTCTCTCTCTCTGTCTCTCAAAAACAAATGTTAAAGAAAAAAATATTTTAATAAAAACAAAGAAATCTGTTCTCCCCAACACATTTGTAAATTTAATGCACTCTCAATGAAATACCAAGATTTTTAAAAACAAACTGACCCCAGAGTTGATGTGGGGAAAGAACCGTGCAGGAGTCTCTTGGAAATGTTTAAAAGAAATGTAATGAGGGGAGCACAAGCCTCAGCAGAAATACATTTTGCTACAATTTAAATACATTTTGAAGCTACATTAACATAAATCATGCAGTTCTCATACAATGAATAGACAGATCATGGACTAGATGAGGAAATTTATTTTTTTTTTAATTTTTTTAAACGTTTTTATTTATTTTTGAGATAGAGAGAGACAGAGCATGAACGGGGCAGGGTCAGAGAGAGAGGGAGACACAGAATCGGAAACAGGCTCCAGGCTCCGAGCCATCAGCCCAGAGCCCGACGCGGGGCTCGAACTCACAGACCGTGAGATCGTGACCTGAGCTGAAGTCGGACGCCCAACCGACTGAGCCACCCAGGCGCCCTGAGATGAGGAAATTTAAAAAAAACAAACACTAATACATAAGACAAATTAGCGTAGAATCAAGCTGAAGACTCTATTGGATGGATTATTTAAAGATTATTTGAAAGAGGGCTCAGGAACAATAAGGTAACCATTTGAAGAAAAAAATCCAAGCCCAGCAGAGCCCAACGTGGAGCTTGAACTCACAACCCAGAGATCAAGACCTGAGCTGAGAGCAAGAGTCTGACTCTTAACTGATGAAGCCAGCCAGGCGCCCCGTAATGATTTCTAAATAAGACATGCCTCTGACAGTTGGAAACACTGTAAAGTCGTGTACCAAACGAGGCAAATATTTAGTAGCAGAATCGTTTTTGGCGTTGCAGCCTGGCCCTTCCTTCAGCTCCTCTCTTTCTCATTCGATTTATTTTTTTGAATTTTGATTGATGGACTGATGGACGTATACGTGCCACGCAGCGATTCACCGAGTCTGTGTCACGCTCACCCCGAGTGCAGCTACTGCCTGTCACCGCACAACGCCGTCACGGGACCGTTGACTGTGTTCCCGGTGCTGTACCTTAGGTCCCCGTGATTTGTTCATTCCCTAACAGATTCTCTTCTGAGCGCCTATTCTCTTAACTTGGAGAAGGGCTCCTGGACAAAAGGGCCTTGGACTGCATTATGAGGAGAGGAAGAGAATGGGATGTGGCTGTCAAGAAGCGAGAGCTTGTGCAGACGTAAGTGACAGTTTGAACAAAGGCTCGGAGAGAGGAAAGGGTGAGAACATCCCTGGAGACCCCAAAACCGCCAACTTCACAGGCTGGCAGGAGATGCGAACAGACGCGTCAGATGGACAGACACCCGCAAACTCGTGGTAACTCACCTGTCCCGTGAAACGTCTGGGCAGTGCCTGTCAAAACTTTCCCCTAATAGCCCTGAAGGCAGAAGAAAGAAAACAACTCTCCAAAAAGACCTCGACAATTGGGACACTTCATTCACTCATTGATTGATTCATTTGGAGGGGACACTTTAATTCTTGTGTGTAGCTTCATAAATTCATGAAAGTTTTACATGCTATTCCGTCAGATATCCAAGATTATTTCAATATGAAAAATAATGGTCCCCCCACCACCACCAAAAAAAAAAAAAAATCTTTGGTAAATTTGAATTCCCTCAAGATGTCCCATATTTATTCTGTGGTTCCCATAACGCAAGAGGCTTAAGTATCCCATCCTGAAGGCACCATAGGGGCGCCTGGGTGGCTCAGTCAGTTAAGTGTCTGACTCTTGATTTGGGCTAAGGTCATGATTTCGTGCTGAGCAGAGCCTCCTTGGGATTCTCTCTCTCCCTCTCTCCGCGCCCCTCCCCTGTGCGTGCACACCCTCCCTCTCTCTCTCTCTCTCAAAATAAATGAACATTTAAACTAAATGAATAAAAGGCACCATAATGTTAGCAGCTTACTGTGATATTGTTCATGACATCTTGGTGATCAAGTCACTGCCCAGAAGCTTCCACACTTGACTGGGGCCCTTTCAGCACCCGGGGGACCGGAACTCCTTGGATGGCATCTGAAAGAGGACACGCCCTCTGCAGTAGCTTCCCTCTGCAGCCACAGTTCCTTCCAGCCTTTTCCGCAGCCCTTTTCCTTTGCATATATTTCCACCAGCCATGAGTCTCCAGCCTCTCCCACTCCCGATCCCCAGAAGACTAACGGGTTTAAGGGGATTTATGAATACTTGAGTTTTCCCCAAATTCTTTTGCTCAGTTTAGTTTTTCCATAATTGGGTATGGAAGTGGGGCTGCAGAAGGGGCAGGCTAGGGGAGGGGTGTGCAGTGGCCTTAGAACAGAGAGATTTCCATGAGAGGGAAGAGTAGCGGAGGGAAAATCTTCCAGCTGATGGGGCACCTGGGTGGCTCAGTCTGTTGAACTTCGGACTCCGGCTCAGGTCATGATGTCACGGTTCATGAGTTCGGGCCCCACATCGGGCTCACTGCTGTCAGCATGGAGCCCGCTTCGGATCCTCTGTCTCCCTCTCTCTCCGCCCTTCCCCTGCTTGTGCGCGCTCTCTCTCAAAACTAAATAAAACATGAAAACAATTTTTTTCAGTCTTCCAGTTGGAGACCACCCAGGCTCACTAGCTCCTGCCTACTGCCCTGAGCCCCTTGAACCATGCACATATTTCTGCCCTCCAGAGCCTTGCCCTCCGGAGCAGAATTATCATTTATTTATCATTCGGACCAGGCTGCTGAATGCAGAAAGTACACTCGTAAACTCAGATTGCAGCCCTTCTGATTCTAACTGGTCTAACAAGAGCTTCTTGTGTATTTCTTTTTGTTAGAGTCTGTAGATGTTGCTCGGAGACTTGGTGGCATTTTGAAAGAGCAACGTTTATGACGGCCTCTGTGTCTAAAAGAGGAATTAGGGTAAACTGACGATTCTTCCTTGATCCCTCCTTCCCATCCTCAGGGACTATTCTTATCACCAGAGCTGTTGGATTGCAAAATAGGAGATCAGAGGAGCTATGGGGGCACATCACACTACCCTCTCTCTTCTTCTTTTTTAGGTTGGAAATGTGCCATAGAGATTTTTAAGAAACTCTCGCCCTCATGGAGCTTAGACTTTCTTCGAGAAGCAAGGCGGTGTGAGGGAATCGGCACCCAGCAGGACGCACAGTGCTTGTACCCAGTTTTCTTCTTCTTTCCGCTCTGCCCTTTGGTGGTCGGTCCACAGCCAGGACGTCGCTATCACTTCTCTGCCGAGGGCTCCCTGGCAGGATGCTCACCTTCACCTCTCTGCAGAACTCTTGCCAACCTGAGGACCAGACCCTCGATGTGGCTGTCTTCTCTCCACTCAGAAGGACGAGGAAGGGGAAGAGGAGGAGGAGACCAGGAACATCAGGTTCTCACCTACAGGATCAGCTCTGCGGCAACCAACCAGGACCCAGGCTAAGCAGAGATGAGAGCCGTTAATCCCACCAGACTAACTCCTGAGAACTGGAATCCGGGGTGGGGGGTGGGGATCACAAGAATATGTCCTACTAAAAGCTCTCCTGTGACTCTGCTGTATCGCCGGGTGAGGGAACCCCTGCACCAGGACTTATCATCAAGTTGCTATACTGGAAAGTCTGATCTAGAAGATTTCAACTCTGAAAGTTTGGTTCAACCTGCTGTTCCACCGTGCCCCACCCTCTGGCCTTCCCGTTTGCCCTGATGGTGCCCAGAGATCTCAGTGTCCTTAACCACCCTGTTTGCTCATTAGTTTTCACTGTCTGTTAGCAATCTTGCCCAGGGGGCAGCTCGGGTCCCTCCTGGTGTAGATAACTAATAATCCACGTTGAAGCTAGAAGACCAGCGCACATCCCAGCAGGGTGTCCTTTTCATTACTCAAGCTCAACGTAAATGCATTCACTGGGTCCTCCTCTCAAGCAGCTCCTTCTCCTGGCTTCTGTGATCTTAGATGGTAATTCTTCTTGGGGCGCCTGGGTGGCTCAGTTGGTTGAACGTCCGACTCTTGACGGCTCAGGTCATGATCTCACGGTTCGAGAGTTCGAGCCCCGTGTTGGGCTCTGTGCTGACATGCGAAGCCTGCTTGGGATTCTCTCTCTCTCTCCCTCTCTCTGCCCCTTCCCCCTCATTCTCTCTCTCTCTCTCAAAATAAGTAAACATTAAAAAAAGAAGAATGGTAACTCTTCTTGTTGTCCTGGCTTGAGACCAACGTTGCAATTGATTTCTCTCTCTCCCTTCCCATACTCCTGCTCTTCTAATCAATCACCACATCTCACGACTGTCAATTCACAGGTTGAGACTCGTCATGTCTTCCTTAGACATACTGCCACTGTCCCAGCTCAGCCCTCTTTACCTCTCACCTGGGACACTGAATGCCTTGAAGGCGAACTTTCCATCCCAGTTGGTCCCAGCGCACTCTACCCGCTCTCTTCAACCATTTCCAATCCCACTGCCTTCCTTTAAGGTGTGTACATGTGAATCTGATCAAACTTCGTGAGGACTATGTTGCTCCCTGGGTCAAAAACTAACAGCTTCCTGTGCCTACTGAGTAAAGCCTAGGCATTTTCCCAGTGATTTGGCCCAATGCCACCCCATTGGGCAACCTGTACCCACAAGTGTCTTATGCACCCCAAATGTCACCACTTGTGGACCCTCCAAAATTCTATTCCACCTCCTCTGAGCCTCTCTGCCCTGGCCATGTCTTTCTTATTCATGTATTGTAATGTTACCCATCCTTCAAGGCCCCAGCTCAGAAGTTACCTTCTCCGTGAAGTCTTCCATGATCTCTCTAGCCCGATGTGACTTCATGCTCTTGACCCCCAAGTCAAGTATACTTTTCTTATGACATTTTTCATGCACTGTCCTCACTGAGGCCATTTGTTCATATGCCATAGCTCTCTTACTAGACCAGCTGTTTCCTTAGGGCATGTTTCTTTATTCTTCTTAATATCCCCCATTGTGTCTAACCTGTTGCTTTGCACAAGAAGCAGGTCAAAAATTAAGTGTTGACAGACAGAATAAATGCAGAAATTAATAATGGATTACGATGGGGTGAGGAAGGCTGATATTCAGTTGGGATGCTCCTTACTAAACACTGGAATATTTCTTTTTTTTTTAATTTTTTTTAATGTTTTTATTTATTTTTGCGACAGAGAGAGACAGAGCATGAGCAGGGGAGGGACAGAGAGAGAGGGACACACAGAATCGGAAGCAGGCTTCAGGCTCTGAGCTGTCAGCACAGAGCCCGATGCGGGGCTTGAACCCACAGACTGTGAGATCATGATCTGAGCCGAAGTCGGATGCTTAACCGACTGAGCCACCCAGGCGCCCCAACATTGGAATATTTCTATTCTAAGAGTACATCTTCTGCACTGTTCCACATTGACAAATTTCAGCAATTACTGTCTAGGCTCCTTGGAGTCCCCCAACTTCCCTGAATCCTCCTCTGAGAGGCCCCTGAGCCCCCCGCATGATCCAGCACCTAAAGAGATGATCCTGAACACGACAGAAAGTCTCCAGAATTAGTTGACACGTGCACAGTAATTTTGAACATCACCCACGGAGAGGAGAAACATGATAATCAAATAGGTTTAACACTGACTTTTGGACAGGATACCACACTTTCCTGAATACAGAAAGAACTAGAAACACAGACATGGCTTCTCCGCATCTTAGAGGAGGGATACTCCAGTGGCTAGAAGACATATTACTGTTTGGTGATGACGAGCGAAATGGGGTGGGTGTTTATATCGGTATTAAGAACAACTTAATTTTGTCCAACGCTTTAGTCTAACTGGCGCAAGAAGTCTTAGAAGCAATGGTTACTGGTTTATAAGTGGATACACGGTAGCAGAGGACCGGGCAGGTAGCAATGTGTCCAGGTTCCTACGATGAGAACACAAGCTGAGTTCATAGATCCTCTGTACGATTTCATACTGCTTCGCTATCAGGGAGCAATAGTACTGTGCTCTGTGGTAGAAAGGAAGAAAGAAAAGAGGAGGAAGAAAGAAAAGAGGAGAAAGAAAAGAGGAAGGAAGGGAGGAAGGAAGGAGGAAGGGAAGGGAAGGAAAGGAGGAAGGGAAGGGAAGGGAAGGGAAGGGGAAAAGAAAGGGAAAGGAGGAGGGAGAGAAGGAGGAAGAAGGAAAGAAACAAGAATAAGAGAAAGAGAAAGGAAAAAGAAATCAACTTATAAGCAATAAGCAGGAACATTTTGAGGCCTCCATAAGCCTTTTAGAACCTCAGACCACTTTCTATGAAGCATATTAAAACATACCGCAAATCTAACTTTTTTAACTACAAAAATCTTGCAGTATTTTTTATAATTTTACTTTTTTTTTTTTTTTTAACATTTATTTACTTTTGAGACAGAGAGAGACAGAGCATGAACGGGGGAGGGTCAGAGAGAGGGAGACACAGAATCTGAAACAGGCTCCAGGCTCTGAGCTGTCAGCACAGAGCCCGACGCAGGGCTCGAACTCCCGGACCGCGAGATCATGACCTGAGCCGAAGTCGGCCGCTCAACCAACTGAGCCACCCAGGCACCCCTATGGTTTTACTTCTCTAATTTGGCCTAACAATGATTCCTCGGCAGTTATCGTACCCACTCAGGAATTGTGCCCATGAGGAAAAACTAGCCTGTGAATTGTTCTCTGGGTAGGTAAAAATCGCGTGATAAATGTAACCATTAAAATGGCATAATAACGTCTTTGTAGATTTAGTGAGGTAGCTTAATTTTGTTTTCATGCTTTCTTTTCATATTGTGAAGCCGGTTACTTTTTTTTTTTTTTCTTTTTTAAGATCTTCAACATTTTTAGATCAGCCCTAGAGACAAATGGGCCCGGTTGCAAACACTGGAGTGGGGGCAGCCGAGGTCAACTGTGAAATTAACGGGGACGCTTGAAACACCGTGAAAATGCCATCGACCACCTCCTCCCCAAGTCATCCTCCTACATCTTGACGCAAGGTGCTGTCGTTGCTCCCGTGGTGGCGTTAATTTCATCTCCCAGGTGGGCCTCTTCCGGAAACCCCTCCCTGCTCTGGATCTGGCCAAGCCGCTGGGAGATGAGAAGCAGATGGGGAGCTGGGTGACACCAGGAGGGAAGCAGTGCGGCCAGAGGGCTTGAGGCTGGTCGGCTCCCTGCCTCCCCCCACCCCTCGGCCCAGAGAGAGGGGCACAGAGTGGTTACCACTGAACGCTGTTTACTTGGGCCAACCTGAGTGCAGTCCCAGCCCAGGCTGCTGTCAAAAATGATGCGAAACAGTCCTCCTTTGCTTTTGGGGTTGCTATGACAGCCAAGAATTTGCAAGCCAAATCGGACCTGGAGAAGAATTCTGTCCTCCGGCCCCAAAAGTTACCGGTTCCAAATGGTTCTGTTAATGGTTCCTACTGTCCTCTTTGACACCCGCCAGATGGAAGGATCTCTAAACCAGGAATTTGGAGATGTCCCAATGGAAAGGTTAGGTCCAAGCTGGCTGAAGCTGGATTAGAAGGAATTTAGGTGTGATCGAAGGAACTTTTTGGCAAGAAAAGTTGGAAAATATTGCAGTAGGCCCCAGAGAGAACCTCATTGTTCTCCGGAAAAAAAATCTCTCATGTTTGTTTCGTGTTCTGCAGTTTGCTCACCATATGCATAAATTACCTCATTGGATCTTCACATCTGCCTGAGGAAATAGTCCAAATTGATCTTATATTTGACCGAAGACCAGGAAATTGAGGCTCAGTAAGAACAAGATCAAACAGCTAACAAGCAGTAGAATCGAGATTTGAATGTGGGCTTTCTGACTCAAGACTTAGCGATTTGAGTTCTATTAATGATCTCCAAAAGGTAGACTAGGTCACGGCTGAGCTGGACCATTTAGGAGTAGATTTTAAAAATTTTTATGTATTTATTTATTTATGAAAGAGACAGAGTGCTAGTGGGGGAGGGGCAGAGAGCTAGGGGGACACAGAATCCAAAGCAGGCTCCAGGCTCCGAGCTGTCCGCACAGAGCCTAATGCTGGACTTGAACTCACAAACTGCGAGATCATGACCTGAGCTGAAGTCGGATGCCTAACCGACTGAGCCACCCAGGCTCTCCTAGGAGTAGATTTTTTAAAAAGGAACCGACGTTGTAGAGGAAAAATTTTTCTTACTGTGGTCAAATGCATGTAACGTTAAATTTATCATCTTAGCCATTTTTTAAGTGTACAATTCAGTGGCATTAAGTGCGTTCAAATCATTAGGCCACCACCACCGCCACCCATCTCCAGAAATCCTTTCGTCTTGCAAAGCTGAAATGCTGTACCCATTAAACACCATTCCCTCCTGCCCCCAGCCCCCTGGAAAGTCTTGTTCTCCTTTCTGTCTGAATTTGACCACTCTACGTCCTTCATATAAGTGGAATCATACAATATTTGTCCTTTTGTGACTGGCTTATGTCACTTAGCATAGTGTCCTTAATGTTCATCCATGTGGTAGCACGGGACAGAATTTCCTTCCTTTTAAAGGCTGAATAATACTCCGTTGTACGGGTATGCCACATTTTGTTTATATGTTCATCTGTCAGTGAGCGCCTGCGTTGTTTCTGCCTTTTGGCTATTGTAAACGATGCTGTTATGAACGTGGGCGTCCAAGTACCTCTTTGGGTCCCTGCCTTCAGTTCTTTTGGGAATATATCCAGACGTGGAATCGCTGGGCCGTATGGTAATTCTATGTTTAATTTTTTGAGGGATCACCATACCGTTTTCCGCAACAGCTGCACCATTTTATATTCCCAACTAGGGTCCCCAAGGGTCTTAATCTCTCCACATCCTCATCATCACTTATTACTTTCTGGGCCTTGTTTGTTTGTTTTACACGAGCCATCCTATTGAATGTATGGATGGAGATTTTTCCACACGTGGTTGTCCAGGTTAGCTTTTTCGGAGGGGTTGAAGAACGGTCCCTGGGAAACCAGGTCAGCTTGTATTTGACATGCCAGCCCTAAGCTCAGCCAGGAATCTCACAAAAGCATTCACTGGTCACCAGGGAAAGCACTCGAATTACTTGGGCTCATCCATGAATTGCTGTTAGAGATAATGAACCAACCCCAAGCACAGAGCTTCCTTGTAGAAAGTTCATGTACCTTCACTGTGCACAGGAATTCGTTAGATGATGCATACTGGATAAAGCCCTCCCACCGCCATAACTAGAGGGTATGTGTGAGTGCACACGCAGGGGAGGCTGTGCATCTACGTGGATAAAGATGAAGGTGGAAGGTTCCATGAAGGCTGATGTGGCCAAGCCCAGGTGCCTCAGATTGTATCAAGGCTGATCAGCAGGCTCTCCTTCCAAACAGCTCTAGAATCTCGAGACCTCCCTTCATGTCTGTGAGCCCCCTTCTTTTTTTTTTTTTTTAACGTTTATTTATTTATTTTTTTTTTGAGACAGAGAGAGACAGAGCATGAACAGGGGAGTGGCAGAGAGAGAGGGAGACACAGAATCTGAAACAGGCTCCAGGCTCTGAGCTGTCAGCACAGAGCCCGACGCGGGGCTCGAACTCACGGACCGTGAGATCATGACCTGAGCCGAAGTCGGACGCTTAACCGACCAAGCCACCCAGGCGCCCCTGTGAGCCCCCTTCTTTATTGTTTATCCACCCCTGCCCACTATAGACGGATGAGTTCGATTGTATCTTTAAATTTTTTTTTAATGTTTATTTCTGAGAGAGAGAGAGAGAGAGACAGAGCATGAGCAGGGGAGGGGCAGAGAGAGAGGGAGACACAGAATCCAAAGCAGGCTCCAGGCTCCGAGCCGTCAGCACAGAGCCCGACGCGGGGCTCGAAGTCACGAACTGCGAGATCATGACCTGAGCCGAAGTCGGACGCTCAACCGACTGAGCCGCCCAGGTGCCTCAGACGGTATCTTTAAAGGACTCTGAAGAAAGTGCTCTGTGAGTACAAGATGTAATATCTGATTATGTCTGCAGTTATAATTTTTCCACCTGGCGAGAACAGTTAGATTACCTACAACGTGGCTCAGAATAGTGGGGAAGTTTGGGGCTGGCGAGTCTGTCACTGGGAAACGTGTCTGATTCTCCCGACCTTGCTTGTTCAAGTTCTATCCATCTCAAATGCCACCTCCTCCATGAAGCAGTCCCTGATGACTACACAGGATGAAATAATAGTGTCCTCCTTTAAAAATTTTTTTTTCAACGTTTTTATTTATTTTTGGGACAGAGAGAGACAGAGCATGAACGGGGGAGGGGCAGAGAGAGAGGGAGACACAGAATCGGAAACAGGCTCCAGGCTCCGAGCCATCAGCCCAGAGCCTGACGCGGGGCTCGAACTCACGGACCGCGAGATCGTGACCTGGCTGAAGTCGGACGCTTAACCGACTGCGCCACCCAGGCACCCCAATAGTGTCCTCCTTTTAAATTCTACAGCACTTGACTATGCCTGTTTTAGGCCAAAGGCTTATCTTAGGTTTGTGGTTATTTAAGAACACATTAGGGACACCTGGCTGGCTGAGTCAGTAGAGCATGCCACTCCTGACCTCCAGGTTGTAAGTTCGAGCCCCATGTGGGGTGTAGAGATTACTTACACACACATACACACACACACACACACACACACACATTATACGCTCCCCCTTAAAACTGGATGTTCTTTACAGGCAAAACCCATTTCTGGCTTACACATAGCATAAAGCAAATATTTACCAAAAACTCCTTACCAAACTTCTCTTACTCCTGACACGTTGGCCGGAACGACGTCACATGGACTTCCCCGGAGCAAGGCAGGCCCTGGAAAGGTTTCAGGTTTTTTTCAGTTCTCTCTATGGTAGAGTTGTGTTGAGACTGGGGCTGGGCGATCCAGGGACCAGACTCACCCAAACTTGTCTTTGTGCTCAGCACATCCTCGGGGAAGCCAGAGGGGAAGAGCTACCCTGAGTCCTGAGCCCGGGTTCTGCTGCTTCTGTGTCTATCATGGGTAGACACTAAACACCCCTGGACTGATCGATTCTCTGCTCCAGCTGAGAAAGAGGGGGCCCAGAGAACAATGACCAACTCAACTTAGGTCATTCCATTTCCTAAAATTTACACTCTTAACAATCCTTACCTCGCATCCGTAAAGAACTTAGAGTTCGCAAAGCACTAGCATCCCTGTTTTCTTCAGACAAAAGCCTGAGGTTAAACAATTCGCTCAAGGTAACTCGGTGCGTGCCAGTGCCGGGTAGTATACAATCCTGCTCTCCTGATGTCACTCGCTGGGCTCCATCCCCTACCCTCCACTGCCTCTCACACAGCGGTTTCAGACCGCAGCTGGCCTGTTCCTCACCCCTGCTCCTGGGAATAGTAGAGTCGGGACAGATGCCAGACAATGCAAGAGGCTGCATGACCACGACCCAAGTTTGTGTCGTGCGTGGTAGCTGGGAAGGTGGGAAATGTGTCTCCTCCCCTCCTGTCTCCTCGGCCTGGCCACCACACACATGAGTCTTGCCACAGAGCAGCTGCAAGCAGCTGTTGACAGCTCTCAGCATCTCAGCCCACAAAAATACACGTTCCCCACAGGACCCTAGTGGCCTGTTCAGGCTTTGCATATGTTGTCTTGAGTTTTATGCTGTGGTTTTGACAGCCTCATCCATTTGTAGGAAGAAAGAAAGAAAGAAGGAAAGAAAGAAAGAAAGAAGAAAGAAAGAAGAAAGAAAGAAAGAAAGAGAAAAAAGAAAGAGAAAGAAAAGAGAGAGGGAGAAAGCAAGCAAGAAAGCAAGCAAGCAAAAAAGAAAAAAAGAAAGAAAAGTGTCCCAGCTCCTCCCTGAGCCCTATCACACCTGTTTCTGCCACCATGGATTTTTCTGTTCTCATTCCTGACTGTTCAGGAAGAGGCTGTAAGCTAATTTGCACACAGCTGGAAGGAGAAGGGGGCTGGTCGCTAGGTAACTGGTCTCAAACTTGGCTCTGCCTCTAGCTTGAGTTGTGACCCCCGAGACAGCACATGCCCTGTCTGGGGCTAAGTCTGCAAAATGAGGAAGTTCAACTGAAAGGAACTCGAAGGACCCATCCAGCTTGATAGTGGAGACAGCAGCTGCCCAGAGGGGGAACTAATGCAGGCTTTCAGGCTGGAACACGGCTTTCAGGCCTGAATGAATGAAAAGGACACGAGAGTTCATGCTAGCTGGGGACAGCAAGTCACTGCTCCCCAGCCGGAAAGATATGAATTATTTCTGTCTTCTGGTTGGGCAGTTTGCATTCTCT
Source organism: Panthera pardus (assembly GCF_024362965.1). Lineage (NCBI taxonomy): Eukaryota > Metazoa > Chordata > Mammalia > Carnivora > Felidae > Panthera > Panthera pardus. Next base: position 94,917,384 of record NW_026526677.1, read on the forward strand.
GCGATGTGTTTACATGTCACAGAGGGAAACATGCTGGAGCGTTCTCGGAAAAATCACCCAGGTCTCTGTTGGGCTGCAGGATGAAGCCAGGCATGGGTCTGGTTACCCAGGGGACCACAGCAGGCCTGCATGAGACGCTGGACTAGGAATCAGACTAGGGCTCTCATAACTGCCATGCCACCAGCTTAGCTGTGTGGCCCTAGACGAGGTGCTGTTCCTCTCTGAGCTTGTGTCCTTTCCGTAAAATAATCAAGTTTGATGAGTGGCCCCTAATACTCCTTTAGATCCGACCATCTGAAATTTAGTGCTTAATCTTATTCCTCTCCCATTTGGTTTCCTTAGGACAGTTGGTGTTGTGGGTAATTCTGAGTATTATTATTTTTTTAAAGTTTTTATTTGTCGGAGCGCCTGGGTGGCTCAATCAGTTAAGCGGCTGGGTTTAACCAATCAGGTCATGATCTCACGGTTCATGAGTTTGAGCCCCGCGCCGGGCTCTGTGCTGACAGCTTGGAGCTTGGAGCCTGCTTTGGATTCTGTGCCTTCCTCTTTCTCTCGTTCTGCCCCTCCCCTGCTCACGCTGTCTCTCTCTAAAATAAATATTAAAAATGTTTTAAGTTTTTATTTACTTATTTTGAGAGAGAGAGAGCACAAGCAGAAGAAGGGCAGAGAGAGACAAGGAGAGCGAGAATCTCAAATCCCAAGCAGTCTCCACGCTGCTAGCATGAAGCTCCTTGTGGGGCTTGAATCCACGAACCGTGAGATCGTTACCGGAGCGGAAATCAAGAGTCGGACACTTAACCAGCCGAGCCACCCAGGTGCCCCTAATTCTGAGTATCATTAACCAAAGAAAAACCTTCCGGCGTCGATCTCAACTCAGAGGTGGGGAATGAGGTGAGGGAGAAAGCTACTGATGCTTTCATTTCTCCTTTTGCTGTGTGTTTCCAGGGAAGCTATAAGACTTCACCCTTCAAGGGAGGAGATTCTGTCCTCCCAGTCTCCGAGGGGTGAAAGGAGCATGCAGAGATCCAGTTACCACGTGGACTGGCGTCAGGGCGCTTGCTGTGGCATTCATAAAGAGAGAACAGAGAAGGGAGCTTAACTCTTCCCGACCACCCATGTGCCCTGTGTCAGGTGCTTTCACATGATCTTCTGATCAACCCCAAGAGACATCTTACAGCTGAAATAGGGGAGGCTGAGAGAGGTTAGGAAACTTGCCCAAGTTGGCCACAGTAAGGAGACTAGCGAGAATCTCAAACCAGCCTGTCTTTGGCTCCTGGCTAGCTTAGTCGGTAGACCGTGTGACTCTTGATCTCAAGGTTCTAAGTTTGAGCCCTGTGTTGGGTGGAGAGATTACTTAAAAATAAAACTGTTTTTTTTTTTTAAATTTAAGTTTACTTATTTACTTTGAGAGAGACAAAGACAGCACAAGTGTAAGAGGGACAGAGAGAGAGGGAGAGAGAGAGACTCCCAAGCAGGCTCTGCACTGTCAGCACAGAGCCCGATGGGGGGCTCGAACCCATGAACTGTGAGATCATGACCTGAGCCAAAACCAAGAATTGGACACTTAACCGACTGAGCCACCCAGGCACCCTGAAAAATAAAATCAGCCAGTTTTCCTCCAAAGTCTAAACTGCCTCTCTGAGGGTGTGAGTTTAGCAGAAATTGAAAGTAGGATGTAGGGAAAAGCCAGGGACCCCCAGATCTTGCTGACCTCTGGGAAGAAGGGGCAGTAAAGATTCTGACTGTACATCCTTCGGCTCAGCAGCTACATACACCTCTGTGTTTCATCTTGGCTCTTGATTCTCCCACTGGCCCCCTCCAAACCCCAATGGGGTCGAGGGACAGGTCTGTGCATCCTGCCTTCTCAGCTGGCCACATGGATCAAAGTTGGGGACTGTCCTCTCACAGGGTGGGACAGAGCAGGGCGCGGCAATTGGCACTTCTCCCCCACTCCCGGGCCCTCTGGGTGGAAAAGAGCTGCTTTCTCTACCTTTGGAAGAACTCCTTATTCCTTGGCCCCCATTAGCTCACAGGGATCCCTAGACACAGCCTCCAGTCATGACCCTGCAAGCCAGCCGTGGCCTTGTACTGTTCAGCCAGAAAAAGAACCAGCACACTGAAGAGCCAGGTCAAGAAGCATCCTTGCGAGACAGGAAAGAACATTAAAAGATAACCTTATTTTAGTAGAAAAAGGAAATGAGACAGAAGTTGGCTCCTTTTTACTGCGGGGAATGGGATCCTATGAACTCAACTTACCTTGTCGGAACAAATATTTACTGAGTCTCCTGTGGGTTACACTGTGGTAGGCACTTTCTTCAGAATCTCATTTCTTCCTCGGAACAGTGTTGGGGAAAGAGGAAAGGAAGGCTCGGTGAAGCCAGATGACCTACTCGAAGTCACGAAGAGCTTCGTCACTTTGTTCCCCGCCCCCTATGTTTACAGGGCTTTCTCCCGCCCCGGGGAGGTCTCCCTGGACGGCTCCTCCGCTCCGTGCAGGGTCCTGCCATCAGCCCCATGGTGCTGTGCACTTTCCCGTTCACATTACTTCTCATTGCCCATCGTGACTGCTTAAATTATCCATCCTCCTTAACTCACCATAAACATCTGGAGGGCAAGGGCAACTTTGGCTTTGTTCACCATTGATTTTCCACTGAATTTCCATTGATTTTCCACTGAATTGCTGATTGAAAGAAAAAACTAGAAAAAATGGATGGATGCATGGATGGATGGATAGATGGATGACAAATGATGGTTTACCATCCCCTGAAAGTTACCATGTCTCAAATGTATCTTTCCCTTCCTGATAAGTTAACTTACTTGACTTCCCTAGTTTGTTAGTGGTATCATCAAAAGACAGTGAGGTATAAGGGCTTTCAGTCTTCTGACTACGTCCTGCCTCAGTTGTTTACATAGAACTATAAGCAATTGATTTAATCTCTCCGAACCTTATTGTCCTCATTATAATATGGTATTGTGGGGCTTATTGATGATGTTTCTAAGCCCTGGAATTGACTAGGAGGTCAGTAAATAAATGTTATTAATCTTAGCATATATAACAATATATGAGATCACTTATACTTATTTTTGGTGTCTCTTTCATCCCCCCCCCCCCACTACGATGACCATTGGCTATGACCTGTGTAATCTCTCTTCCAAGTATCTTCCTTGCTTGTTTCACAACCCTCATGTGATCTCCCCATGTGATGCAACAAGTCCTGATCAGTTTCTCTGCTTCAGGTTTTTCGTTTAATGTTTTCATGCACCCTGTGGTGGTTCTAAAATTCCCGTACAGGGGCGCCTGGGTGGCTCAGTCCGTTAAGCATCCGACTCTTTATTTCAGCCCCAAATCATGATCTCATGGTTCAGTTCCTGAGTGGATCCGAGTTTGAGCCTGGTGTCGGGCACTGATAACTCGGAGGGAGGCGGCTTGGGATTCTTTCCCTCTTTCTCTGCCCTTCGCACATGCATGCTTGCGCACGCGCGCTCTCTCTCAAAACAAATAAATAAGCTTTAAAAAAAATTAAAATTCCTGCACAAAAGAAACGTAGGGTGGTGCTCTTGGCTCCCCCATTGAGTGGGGAGGATAAGGGACTTGTCTTGAAACTGCATGTGTTATCACTTTAGAAGATACTGAGCTGGGCACCTGGGTGGCTCAGTCGGTTAAGCATCCGACTCTTGTGTTCAGCTCAGGTCCTGATCTCTTGGTTCGTGGGTTCGAGCCCCACATCCGGTCTGTGCTGACAGCACGGAGCCTGCTTGGGATTCTCTCTCTCCCTCTCTCTGACCCTTCCCCACTCCCTGCCTCTCTCTCTCTCTCTCAAAATAAATAAATAAACATTAAAAAAAGAAGAAGAAAACACTGAGAAAATGTTAGCTGTCACCATAATGCATGGGGGAGGGAGCCTGATGGATAGGAAAGGGGGTGCAGAAACCCTCCACCCTTGGCCGTCATTGGGATCACCTCTGGGCAAAAGCTGCCAATTTCTGTTTCCTAAAATATGGTTCTCATCAAAGTCCCCTCTGCTAAAAGTTTTGTCAGTGAGTCTGGAGAAGCCACAGAATCGTTTCCAGAATCCTTTGCCTCGCATTCAGGACTCCACCATTTTTGCTTCAGGCTATCTGTTCCAGGGGACTTCTATTGTCCATCGGTTTTTCCTTTCATGTATTTCATTTCATTTAATACCCCCCCCCCCCAGTACACCAAACTCTACCTCTGCGTCATTGTCTAGAAATGTCCCTCCCCCCCCACCATGGTCCTCCTCAGGTCTTCTCATCTAATGAAATTCTATTCTATTCATCATCCCCCAAGGCTTGACTCCAGCGTTGTTCTCCCAGGGAAACTTCGCCACCACCCAGCCCACTGTGCTCCCTCCTTTCTTGGAATGCCCAGTGTTTCTTACTGTCAGGGTAATTTATTCAGGCACTTAACTACATAGCTTTCTCATATTGTTGCTGAAACAGTTCACATGTTGACTTTTCCTCTCCCACGGGACGGAGAGGTCCATTTAGGGTAAGGACTGCCACATAGCTCTTTCGATTCCCGTGGCACCCAGCTGGGCCAGCGTGGGCTATGGCATAGGTACGCAATGGGCTGCTGAGTTATGAACCATCCCAAGGCACTGTCCACTTGGGGCCCACAGATGTGGGATAGTAGACAAGAGGCTTCAGGTAAAGGGACAGTCATCTTCAGGGACACAAAGCCTCTTTCCAAGGAACATATGCCAAATATCTACTGGTTATAAGACTTTGGACCTGGGAAAACCGAGTGTTTATGACCTAATCTCAGCCCAGGCGATCCATTTCCTTTGCTGATGACTCATGTCTTGGAGTGAAGTCTTGTTACCTTCCAGCTTGAGCAATGTAGGTTTAAACACACGCATGCTTACACCCACACACATCTGTCCTGTGCACACCAGCCCTTAAGCAATAAATGGTGTCACAAGGTTCAGGAGAAAGGCCACAGTGGTAGGGGGATTAGAAATGGGGCTTTAAAACCTTTGCAAAAATACCTCCCTTAGAAAGAAAGAAAAAGGAGGAATCCGGGTGAAGGGTACCCAAGAATTCTTTGTGCTGTTCTCGCAACTTTTCTGTAAGCCTGAAATTATTCCAAATACTAAATAAAATTTTAAAGCAGAAATAACAAAAAGCCACCTTCTCTATTTTCCCTCTCACCTTTGTCAGCCTTTAAGAATAAACCTTGTTTCAACACATTCCCATGTGAATTATAGTTGTGAATATTTTGATTTCTCCTATTGAACCAGAAGTATAAAATGGAAGGTAAAACTACTCAGAGTCAGAGAGCTTTTAAATCTTCTATAATATAAAATAATAATATTTTAGATTATTAAATTAGAGGGGCGCCTGGGTGGCTCAGTCGGTTGAGCGTCCGACTTCAGTTCAGGTCACGATCTCACAGTTTGTGAGTTCGGGCCCCGCGTCGGGCTCTGTGCTGACAGCCCAGAGCCCGGAGCCTGCTTTGGATTCTGGTCTCCCTCTCCCTCTGCCCCTCCCCCTCTCATGCTCTGTCTCTATCTCTCTCAAAAATAAACAAACATTAAAAAAAAAAAGAATATTAAGTTAGAATATTAATAAAAGAGAGAGGTTTTAATATTTTGTGATATGAGGCATAATATTAATCTCTCTAGTTTCTGGTTTCCTCATCATTAAGATGGAGTTAAAAATGCCTCTTCCTGGCACCTGGGTGGCTCAGTCGGGTAAGCGTCCAACTCTTGCTTTCCCCTCAGGTCATGATCTCATTTGTGAGATCAAGCCCCCCGTGGGGCTCTGCACTGATGGCATGGAGCCTGCTTAGGATTCTCTCTCTCTGTCTCTCTGTCTCTCTCTCTCTCTGTCTCTCCACCCCTCCCCCACTCACTCTCTCTCTCTCTCTTTCTCAAAAGTAAATAAACATTTTTTTTTAAAAACGCCTATCCCTTAGCATTGCTCTAAGAATTAAATGCAAAGACAAATGTTAAATAATTAACATAATTCCTGGTCTGTAGTCGGTGCTCTGACATGTTAGTTCCAAATATTGAAAAAATGTCAATAACCAAGTTCTACTCACTTTGTGTCCTCACCCTAAAAAACGCACCTGGTACACAGTAGATGAATAGTTACTGAAGAAGCAGAGACAACACGGATAAACGTTGGCATTCTAAAGGAACTTAACAGCTGATCCCAAAGCCACCACGACAGCCCCTGCCTTGACCCTCCCTTCTGAGCGACGTGGTGAGAGTCCCCTACCTCTCCAAGCCTCTGCTTTCCTCGTCTATGAAATGGGTTGGTTTTCCTTAGGACCAGGAAGACTAGAGGGTACTATACAGCTCCTGGGATCTAAGACTCCTAGAGAGAGGCCTGGAAAAATGGGGCAAATGTGCGATCAGGCAAGCCTAATAGGCCTGGAGGGGTTCATCTCTTCGAAAGCATCCCCAACTTCTCAGCATGGGGCGGGGGGGCGGGGCCCAACTCTCACTCATAGACACCGGTGAGGCTGGAGACTAGCAGGTCCTCATGCCTCAATGTGGCTGAAAGAGAAGTCACTGCTCCAGGAACATCCAGAGTCTGGGGACCAGAGAGTGCATTTCCACGGTTTCCCAGAGCCCAGGAGGGGCGTGTACCACACCTCGTGCTCCAGGCAGTGGAGACCCGAGCGCGGCCCCTACTGCCCTTTCCTCTAGTATCCTCTATGCTCCAGGGCCCTCTAGGGCAGACCTCTCCCTCCCTTAGGCCAGCTCCCACCTGTGCCACTGGCCGGCAGGCGGGTCCCTGGGGCCCAGGAGCCTGGCCCTGGCAGGAGGGAATTGCACGCCTTCTGCCTTTTCTTTCTGAAAGGGAGTGATGCCTATTTGGGCCAGAGCCACGTGTAGTGCTTCCTAATGGACCAGTTCCACTGAGGTCTGGACGGCCCCCTCCCCCGGGGGATCTGAGGATGGGCTGCTGTAAATACTGACAGCAGAAAGAGAGAGAGAGAGAGCGCGAATGCGAAAGGCCAAGGGAGGGCCAGGCGAAGGGTGGCTGGGGTTCCCAAGCAGGCAGGGAGCAGCCAGCGGAGGGCTGCCGGACCGTCGCAGTCCCTTCCACGCCTAACCGTCCTTATGGTCAGCCTGCGCTTTCCTACGACGCAGCCAGACAGGGAGGGCCGAGCAGAGGAGAGAAGGAGCGAGGGAAGAAGGGAGAGGAGGGAGGAGGTGAGAGGGGAGCGGCCAGAAGAATGTAAATGGGAGAGAAATGAAGAGAGAGAGAGAGAGACGGTGGCGGGAGGGAGGGCAGATGAGGGAGAGAGTTGGAAGCACAGAGGGTGAGTGGGGGCGAGAAAACGAGATGCCAGGGAGAAGTGGAGAGAGGCACAAAGTGAGAACGGAGCCGGAGACGCGCGGCCAGGCCTCAGCCGATCCCCCGCGCGGGTCGGTGCGGCCCGGCCCCCTGCCCTCCCGGCCCCGGCGGCGGGCCCGGCTGCGCGAGGGCGGGCGCGGGGCGGAGGGGGGGGGGGGGGCGCGGGCGAGGGAGGGGCTGCCGGTGGGAGGCGACCATGTGGTTCCAGCTCACTCTTCCCCCCCCCTCTTTCTTCACTTCTTTTTTCTTTCCTAACAGGGAAAAGTGTTCGGCGCAGCGGTAGCGTCTTCCCGCTTGGCCCTGTCCTCCCCGACCCTGGTCCCCGCTCCCGTCCGGGCGCGAGCTGCCCCTCGGCGCCGGGGGGGTGGCGGGGGGCGCGGGGACCGGGCGCGGGGACGGCTCCCGCGCCGGCACATGGCTGCGGCCGCCCCGCGCGCACCCCGAGGCGCCGCGCCCGGCTCGCCCGAGGTCCGTCGGCTGCGCCCCGCCGGCCCGGAGCCCAGCAGCGGCTGAGCGCGGGAGCGCCCGCGCCCGGGGCGTCGGGATGAGCCTCCTCCTCCTCCTCCTCTGCCTAGGTGAGTGCTCGCGAGCGCGGGCCAGCTCCGCAAGGCCGTCCCCGCGGCCCCCGGGGAGCGCGGGCGCCCGGGTCCCCGCTCGCCGCGCGGGGTTGGGGGGCGGGGGCACACATCTGGCTGCGGAGACCCGCCCGGTCGGCCATCGCCAGCGGCTCGCACATCTGGGCCCGGGAGCGGGCTGGGGGCCGGGGGCGGGGGGCGGGGGGCGGGGGGTGGCGCGTCTCCGGGGGGACTTTGGGCGTGAACCGTCTGATGCGGAGGGTTGGGGGGGGGGGGAGGGCTGGTGGTCAGTTTCAGGAGTATCTGGGGACGCGGGGAGGATCGGAGGAGGGAGGAAGGTTTATTCAGGAATTTTTGTGCCAGGTTCCTGAGGGTGGGGGGAGCTTTTTTGTTTCAAACGGGCGCCTCGAGGGCTCAGATTAGAAACAGATGTGTGGAAGGGTGAGAGGAAGGGAGTGGAGGAAGAGACGGGGGAGGGTGCGGGGACGAAAAGGAGGAGAGGGAAAGGGGCAGAGCGCAGGCGGGACCAGGAACGGGAAAGTGAGGACGGAGGGAGAGAAGAGGGACAAGGGGACCGGGCTGGGAGCTAGAGAGAAAAGAGGAGAAGGGGGGATAGGAAGCAGAGGAGGAAGACGGAGGGAGATTGAGCGACAGAGAGTCGGGAAGACAGAGGAAAATGGAGTGGGAAGAGAAGAACAGAGAGGATCAGGTTCTGGGGCAAAGAAGAGCTTTCCCGGTGTCCATCTGGATGTCACCCAGGCCGGGCTCCTGAAACCTCACAGGCCCTAAGGCGCAGACGCACTTGGGCTGGAAGCAGTCAGGTTTGCAGGACAGGGCAGGACAGTTCCCATCAAGGATGTGTGTGGGCAAGAGCGGACAGGAAGACCAGGAGTGTCTGAGGCGCCAGGGGCAGGCAGGAGCTGAGCTGAAGAAAAGTCGTGGTGTGCACCAGGGAAGGTGGGGATCCCTGGGGACAGGACAGAAAAGTTAGCCAGGGTTCAGGAAACCGAACCCAGCTGGGTTTGGTAGAGCGCGCACGGCCTGGGACACCGGACCTCCCGACAGAACGAGTCCTGACTTTGAGCTGACTAGCTGGGTGATCTCGAGCAACTTTACTCACTACCCAGGGCTTCGGTTTCCTTGGCTCCGAAACAAGCCCATTAGATGGTTCCTAAATCCCCACGTAGCTCCGACAGCCTGAAACACCGGGAGGGCGACAGGGCCTGATGTCTAGAAATAGAAAAACGAAACCCAAACCGAAGTGAAGAGGCACAAAACAGCCACCCTGACTCAGATGGCTAGAGCTCTCTGTCTCTCTTTTGTTTAAAAAAATTTTTTTTAATGTTTTTGTTTATTTTTGAGACAGAGCATGAGCAGGGGAGGGGCAGAGAGAGAGGGAGACACAGCATCCAAAGAAGGCTCCGGGCTCTGAGCCGTCAGCACAGAGCCCGACGCGGGGCTCGAACTCACGGACTGAGATCATGACCTGAGCCGAAGTCAGACACTGCATGGACTTGAGCCACCCAGGCGCCCCTCTCTTTTGTTTTTAAACGTACAAACCCAGGAGGCCACGTGCAGGCCTTTGGAGGCCAGCCTCGGGCCAATAATCACCCAGGTTAGAGGAATAAAGAAGGTGGATTAGCCTAAACTATTGCTCAAGTAGGGCAGGTGGGGAACCACTGTGTTGTCCTTGATACTTGGCCGAGTCTTGCAGTGCTGCTTCGGTGCACAGCTGGTGTATCTGGATGGCACCTTGGTCCCCTTTACTGGCCCCTAGCCCGAAGCTATGAATCACCAGATGTTCAGTAGACTCAAACTTCAGAGCTCCCTTATGAAAAGCAGCTGGAGTTCTTTAAGTACTTACCCCGCGTGCTAGATATGCACCACCTTGTTAACTCATTTATCCTTCACACCAATCTTATTGGCTACCCACTGTCATTATCCCCGTTTTAATGGAAATCAAGGTGTAAAGAGGTCAGAGAACTTGCTTGAGGCTGTAAGCTCGTAGTGAACTTACGGAGATGGGGCTTGAATGTAGGTTGTTTGCCTCAAGAGGTGGCTTGCTAAACCGCAGTGAGTACAGCCTTCTTTCGCGACAGAAGGACTTGAAGGTGTTGTTTGTAGCGAAATCCAGTTTAGCCCTCGTCATGAAGCCTGAGGTGTCAGAGCGAGTCTGCCAGTGAGGAGTCTGGGGAAGGGAGAGAAAACTAAAGCTAAGCCTGTCTGAACACCTGCTCCATACCAGCACTGTTTGGGCACAGTTTACGGTGGAAAGTGAAAAGTGACTGTCCCACGTGGTCCGTTGAAATCAACTGGCTGGCCTCGAGGATCGTCATCCTCTTGGTTCATGAGAAAGAGGAACTGATAAGACAAGCATCAAAAAGATGTCACTGATTCACTGTCCCCTCTTTACTGCACGCCTGTTACGTGTGGCCGTTCCTCTGGCAAGAAAATAATCTGTTGGGTTGAGACTTTCTTTCTCCTAGAAGCTGCTTCTCATGATTCCCTTGTTGGTTCTGTCTTTATAAAACTGGCGCAAATGAAAGGCCAACGTAGAAGGGAAAAAGTAGACTATAGACTTAGCATTCTGCACAACTGGATGTTTGCCATTCACACTATCCAGCTTTTGCCACACCTATGTTCTTGGTCAGACGTACTCAGACTCCTGACATCCCAGTTCAAGAAAGATGAGCCCGTCACAGAGCTGATGAGCTGACGGGTCTGGGCAGGGGACAAAGCAACAGACCTGAGGTGATGCTGGTGATCCAGAGACCGGCCACTGAAGGGAAAAACACTGGAAGGGACCCCTCTATGCCAGACATTCCTGCATGGGTCAGAAGCCCCCAGGGAAGCACTCCTGTGGGCTGGATGAACCTCATTTGCTAAGTGGTTTTGAGCCATGGTATGCCTGGCACTCTAGCAAAGCCAGAAAGAAAACCCTCAGAGTTGCCTGAATCCTAAAATCGTCTACCGGTCCCTTAAAGGAACAGTTCCAGGGCTGCTTATGATCACTGCCGGCGTGATTTCTGGCCTCTTTTCTCTAGAGAATGCACAGCACTGAAGGGGAGTTGGGAGGGCTAAGAGTTCATAAGCTGAGCAAGGATGGACCGGTTGACTCTGGACCTGCCGGTGAGTGAAATCAAATGCCACACCCCTCTGATGTGAATGAACACGTAATGCTCTGAGCTTCATGGAGGAGAGAAAAGGGATATTTCATGGGCTCCCCCAGCCCCAGCCCCTGCTCTGACTGCCTCCCTCCCCTGATGCTCAGGTTCTCTTTATTCCACCTTAAATTCTCACTTGGACTCCTGTAATGGCTGCCATATTGGTCTCCTGCCTGAACTCTTCCTTCTCCACCCTACACACTGCTACCAGAGGGACCTCGTGAGGCAGCTGGTATAATGCAAAGAATTTGGACTTAGGAATCTGGCAAGCTCTCTGGGTTCTTGTTCTGACTCTCTTGTCCCTAAAACAGGGGTAAAGAGATCTTTCATTCAGAATTCCTAGAATTCTATGATTTTACTCCCTTCGTCCATAAACCTTTGGAAATCTCCATTGCTTATAACATTGAGTACCAACACCATTCTCATTCGAAGATTTTACACAATGTCATTCACAACCCCTCTCCTCCCACCCCAGGCAGCTCTACAGGGAATCTGGATTATTTCCTGTGCCCTACACAAGCCCCATGCTTCTTTCTGTTTCTATTCTTCTGGCCTATGAGAATCCCTCCACCAGAGATGCCCTCTTATTCTCCCCCTACCCCAGCAGATCAAAATCTTGTTCACCCCCGCACATCTCACCCCCAATACCGCTTCCTCCATATGCCCTTCCATGATTTCCCCCAACAGGATACACTTTCCTTCTTTTGGATCACAGTAGTCTGTGAGGCTGCTTGACATGATAGTGATCCGGAGGCTTGTCTTTGCCCCGGTGAGAGCGTAGGCTCCACGCAGGCAGGTCCAGCGTCTCCTTTATCCATGTACCACTTTCAGTACCTTGCGTAGACTAAAAGCTGTGGACCGTTTGTTAAGAGAGTTGGATTTTTGGAACATTCAAGGTCAAGAGAGGTGAAAGATTGGAGGATGGTCACTCTGACTGTGGAAGGACACAATTGTGAGGAGCCCAGTTTTAACTCAGCTTTGCCTTTGTGCTTTCTTGTCCATTCATGCAAATGGGACTAGTACCACTTGAAAAAAAAATATACACAGAATTGTGGAATTGCAGACCCCACTGAGAATCGGATGAAACCCATGAAACCATTTCTTAGAAAAAGGCGTATATACGTTGAATTTTGCCTGTAACCTCTAGGGATTCGTGGACATCCTAATGCCCTTCCTCGGGACCGAGTAAATCCTTGATCTAAACCTACTCCTTTTCTTATGGTGAAGGAGGAACCAGAGTTCAGAAAGACTCAGCTGAAGTCAAACAGCTAGCTTCATAGAAAGGCCAAGACTGGAATCCTGATTCCATAATCTGTTCTATCACACATTCTTGAAATAGAAAAGGTCTCTCCTTCCTTTTCAGCTCATGTAGTTAAGCTCCAAGATCACAACTGCGCTTCGGATGCTTCAGTGAAATGTGCTACGTGCTGATTAATTGGCATTGGTTTTTGTGTTGAGAAATTGCCTGAAAAATAGGGCAGATGTCGTAACATTCCAATTTAGCCATCATAAGTGGAAATCCTGGAAACTTCTGCAGTGCCTTGTAGAATGTCTGGTGTGTTCAGAAAAAGAGAATTATACCCATAGTCCCAAAGAGGGTGTGTGTGTGTGTGTGTGTGTGTGTGTGTGTGTGTGTGTGTGTTTACAAGGAATAGATTGGAAAACCAGTAGCTCTGGCGCCTTCATAATTTTGCCAGGTTATTCTGGGTGAATTCTACCACTTTGAACCTCAGTTTCTTCTTCTGTGATGTGAGATCATTAGACTAAGGTTATCTCTAAGTTTCTGTACATCATTAACATTCTCTGTGTTTTTGTTTTTTTTTTTAATTCTGAGAATTTGCTGGCTGGTCTAAATGCGGTTGGGGTTTGGGAACACATGGGTGTTGGCATGCGTTTCTGATTTTTTTCACGCACTGTCCACTCATGGCAGTTGGTTGCATATGATTATAAATCCAGAAGGGCATTCTGCCTAATGCGAAGAGAGCAGTAGAGACTTCACCATGGAAGTGCACTGTGGCACTGTTAACGAGGGAGGGAAGGTCATTCAAGGTCAGGATGGGTGGTTAGAATCCTATGCCCCAGAAGGTTAGTAACTGAAATACTCACCTACATGACCTCATCCTAAGCAAAGTTGCCTACAAAACAGCCCCCGGCGTGGACACCAGAGTAAACTTCTGCATGGAGGGTTTATTGTGTGAAACTATTTGCAAGCATTAAGCATTAAAAATAAGGTGTAATTCACATATAATAAAGTGATCTATTAAGTGTGTGGCTTAATGGGTTCCTTGCACGGTTTTGAACTTGTGGTTAGGTTTCGAGATATGAATTGTATATTATTAGGTTACTTGTAGTACCTGAGAGAGGATTATAAGAGTAAGATTATCATGACAGTAGAATTCAGGTCTAACAATCGTACAAGGTTGAGCAATTTACAAAGTTTATTAACATACTTTACCTCATCCCTAAATCACTCTTTGAGGGCAAATGTCATTATTACGCCATTTTACAGATAAATAAACTGAGGCTTAGAGAATTCAAGTAAGTTTCTCAAGCCTACCCTGTTAGTAAATAGTTGAGCCAGAATAGCAACCCAGCACTTCAGATTCCAGAGACCATTTGCTTTTCATTTACCAGGAGGGACAGAAATATTCTAGAATCAAGAATATATTACCAAGAAGCAGAGGCTTCATTTACAGGATGCCAGAGGACAAACCCTATGGTGGAAAATACAGTTAGGACATTTATCACTTACCCCCTTCCCCTATTCCATCCAAATGGTTAATCTGGCTTGTGTGGGTTGGGTTAATATGACTATTGTTTATGATTTAGCATTCCTGTGTATGTCTCACATGGATTACTAGCTCTTCTGATTAAGCAGAAGACTCTTGTAGTTAGTTATCCAAGGTTATTCAAATTAATATCGAGGTAGTTAGTATTCAAGAGACCTTGCCCTGCTTCGGGGTCAGATTCGTGAACTATCGTCTTTAGCACACGGTCCTGTGGCTATGGGTGGTGAAGGTGAATGATTGGGTATGACTCGCCCTATGTGTGGCTTTTCTAGTTAAATCCCTGTTTTCAGCAGTTTTGACTTCTTTGCCTCCCCTTCCAAAAAAGAATGCAGACTGTACCAAAAAACAAACAAACAAAAAATCTGGTTATCTGAACTTCCTAAGTATCTGGATTCCAGAAAAACAAAAGCTTATTTCCTTTGGCACCATATAGATCAAAATGGGAAGGAATGCTGAAATCAAACAACCTTTATTTTGTTAGTGGCCGTCCGTTGGATCCCTGTGTGTCCCGCATCAGCCAGAGTCTGGGAGTGATAAGACTGAAAGCTGCTTTGTTTCAGTAGGAGGCAGGGGAGAAAGCGGTCTCCCTTGCGCCCACGGGGAAGCGGGGAAGAGAAAATGGGCAACGATCTTCAGAATGGCTCCCCAGCCAGTGGGGGGATTTTGGAGGTTTTTCTGAAGTGACACAGCGAGGGAGGTAGAAGGGAGGTGCCTCGTGGATTCAGGTCCCGTAGTAGGCTCTCAGACCCCGGGATATGAGAAAGCCACGGTTTCCACCGCCTAAGAACTCAGGCCAGTGGGGGCGAAATAGGCATAAACGAGGAATTACCGATATATGAAAGCGCTCTCGTCGAGGAAAGTACCAAGATTTCTAGGAGTCCCAAGGAGGAAAGGAACTTTATTATGAGCTGTCTTGTGGAAAGAGGGTATTTCTTCTCGTGTAGGTCTTCAGGGACTGGGCCAGCTGTCCTTCTATCCTTCACAGCACTAACACATCCTGAGGTTGGTGCTAAATAAACAGCTCGGGGGTGGGTGGGGGGTGTGATGGATCCCCCCCATCATCATCAGAAAGGATACTTAAGTGGTGTGTGTCCTTGGCATTCGGCCAGGTGCTTCCTGGAGGGATTGAACTTCCTGATGTCCTTGCCTATTGAAGATTATGGTCTCATCCTTCATCACAGCCTGCCAGCTCCCTAGCTGTCTCTATTGCCTCATCCTTCGGGGGATGTTAGAAAAAAAAAAAAAAAGGAAAGAAAAAGAGAAAGAAATACATCGATGAATTTGGATCTCGTGATTAAGAGCAGAGGTCTGTTCACCCACGGCTGTAATTGGTATTTGTCCACATGGAAAGCACATAGGATCAAGCCAAGAAGGACTTTTTGTTCCAAGAGAAATCCATTGTATTGAGCAGAGACTCGGCTCCCGTCATAGTCTTACTTTTCTGGTTGGAGGGCGGGGCAATCAGATCTCAGAGGGGGGGAAATTGCCTTGTGACTTCATTGTTTAAATTTAGGCTGGGCTTTGTCGGGATCGTTCAGACTGGGAGCAGTAAGCCTCTAACCCAGCCTCTGTCACTTCTCATTACTTCCAGTGACAGTTCCAATTATTTCCAATCACTCTTCAAGGGAAGAGCAGGGGAAGCATGGAAGGACCAGCAGTGCGGCGACTTCAGTAAGAGCCAGGGCCCCGGGCTCCTCAGACCCCAGCTTTGAAGCCCTGCTCGGCCACCTCCCCATCACGTGACCCTCACCTTCCTGCCCTTACTTTTCTCCCCGGCCACCGCACCTAGTGACGATGTCACAGGTTTGTAGACAGTTACCCGAGGTCGTGCATATAAAGAATCTCAGCGCCCTGCTTGGGACAAAGGAATCCAATGGCCGTGGTGATGACCGTGACTGTCCTTGCTGGGGGAGGGTCGGCCCATGGGGATTTGGCCGATGTGGGTATATTCTGCTTGGAGTCAGCTGACACCGGGCCGGCAGGGCCAGCCTGTGGAGCTCCGGCCACTGCTGCTCCTCCCCCATGCAGACAAGTCCCCAGATGTCCTCTGGGGAATGAGTCCCTGCTCCGGGACCCCAACAGGTGCACAGACCCCATCTGTGCCCCCCGCTAACTGCGTGCAGCCGCCCTGGGAGAGTAATGTTTGCGTCACGTAACCCTGGGCAAGAGGTGCCCTTCCTTACCCCACCTGGCACCCTGTGTGCAGGTTGCTGAGACAGTAGCTCAGCGCGAAGCCCCTCTTTCCCCAGGCTCTGTCCTCGCCGCTACGTGCTCCCGAATGCCTGTGCCAACGTGGGCTGCCCCCGCCGGGCAGACACTGGGTGCCTCATTTCTGCATTCGCCGTCAGGTGGTGTCTTATTGAGCATCAACTACGTACTAGGCATTGTACTAGGGACTTCCATACGAGTGGTTTCTTGGATCCTCCTAACAAGCTGTGAGGCAGATATTATTATCCCCATTTTATTATTCTTATTTTTTCGTGTTTAGTTTTTAGTTTGACAGAGTATGTGAGCAAGGGAGGGGCAGAAAGAGAGAAAGAAAGAGAAAAAGAGAGAATCCCAAGGAGGCTCCACACCGCCAGTACAGAGCCCGACACAGGGCTCGGACTCATGAGCCATGAGATCATGACCTGAGCTGAAATCAAGAGACAGACTCTTAACCGACTGAGCCACCCAGGCGCCCCCAGTATCCCACTTTATAGGTCAGCAAAGTGAGACAAGGGGTCAGGTGTTCTGTCATACGGACTGGAGCTGGGTTTGCCTCCTGCTTCAGCAATGATCCAGGGGAGACGGGAATAAAGAGACAGGTGGGTAACCTCCGTGTTGTGACGCCCAGACGGGAGGCCGCTCAGGGACCAAGGTGTGCCTGGCCTCTGAGGATGTGGCCTCCGAAGGAAGTGTCAGCCCTTTGTCCACCCACTTTCCAGGCTGTCTTTCGTCCTGACCAGAATTAGACTGCAGCACGCCCAGCACCCACATTCAAGATGTGTTGAGTTATATTTCCTTTTTAAATTTGGGAGGACAGGAAAACCTCAAGGTGAGAAGGAAAATGTCTGTTTTTTCCACTGACCTGAACAACAGAGAGTGTGACAGCCCTCTCCCCTGAACGGGGCTGAGCAGAGCGTCCCAGATTTCTGCAGACCTAGAATTCCCACTCCGAATGCATCCTTGGGCCAGGCAGGTAGGGTCTGGGTGTCCAGCCGAGGCCTGCTCTCCATCTGCTTCCCTCTGGTGGAGTTTCATCCCCCCAGGCTGCTTCGGCCAACGGCCAAGCACAACAGGCTCCCGCCTTACCCTCTCTCCCCTCAAAGGAGAAGAGGCAGAAACGGGGCCACCTCTCCACAACCACCCTCTCCGCTCCACTGCCTCTCCCTCCCTGTTCCCGGAGTCCTGCCGCTTCCCCAGCCCTGAGGAATCTAGTCCCTCACACGCCTGCCACGTTAACCTGACCTTCTCCTCGCTCTTTCAGTCTCTCATTGGGCCCAGTATGCCCTGCTGTCAGATCTGGCACCAAATGAGAGAGAGACACAGACACCACGTACACAGAAACACACAGAGAGAGATGAGATACACGGGGAGAGACAGAAACAGACACATGCACAGAGAGAGAGAGAGAGAGAGAGAGAGAGAGAAAGAAAACAGAGTGGGGAGCCTGGGTGGCTTAGTCGGTTAAACCTCCAGCTCTTGATTTCGGCTCAGGTCATGATCTCACTGTTCGTGGGCTCGAGCCCCGCGTAGGGCTCTGTGCTGACAGTTCAGAGCCTGGCGCCTGCTTCGGATTCTGTGTCTCCCTCTCCCTCTGCCCCTCCCCCACTGGTACTCTGTCTCTCTTAAAATAAACATTTAAAAATAAATAATAAATAACAAACTTATGAATGAAAAAGTTGATGAATATAAAGTATAAGCTTACAAAAATAAAAAGCTGATCTCTTCCTAGAGCATCTTTTTTTTTTTTTTAAGTTTATTTATTTTGAGAGAGAGGGGTCCGGGAGAGGGTGAGCAGGGGAGGGGCAGAGAGAGAGGGAGAGAGAATCCCAGGCTGGCTCGATGCTGTCAGCAGCAGAGCCCGATGCGGGGCTGGAACTCACGAACTGCGAAATCATGCCCCGAGCCAAAAATCAGGAGTCAGATGCTTCATCGACTGAGCCACCCAGGTGTCCCTTCCTAGAGTATCTTTAATGAGGATTCTTCATCATCAGAAAGACCCCGAGGAGGAAATGGTGATCTTAGGCACAAAACAGAAGATGGTGGAAAGATTTCCAGATAGAGCAGCCCGTCCAGCGTGCCTGGAAACCCTACCCCCCAGGAGGCCAACCACCGTTGGTCGTTCCTGGAACAGGACTACACCCTCTCTTTGTAAGGGGATGGTCAGGGCTGTGCAGTGAGCAGGTGCATAGGTGGGAAGTGGCCAGACACCCTGAAAACCCTCTGCTTTCCGCCCGGTTGGTGGGGAGCCTATAGTTGTCAGCCCTTTTACACGTTGGGGACTTATTTTCCATGTTCCATGTGCTGTAATAATTTGGGAAACCTGAGGCTTTCCCTTCCGGCCTAATCTGAACTTTTAGCCTCATTAGTGGAGAAGGCCAGCCCAGCCATGCTGACCGACTCATTCCCTGGCCCTCTGGAGGTGAATGGCTCGTCCTTGGGTACACGGAGTTAAAATTCCTCTTTCTCTTCCTTTCTCCTCTGCCTTGGCGGATTTACCCAGCACCTCACTAACTAGCCCAGTGTCACCGAGGCAGGGCGAGCAGAAGAAACGCTCATTGGCCGATGAACACCGAAAACAGGGGTGGGATTTTAGCGATATTTTTACATTTTATTTTATTTTATTTCCAGGCTCAGTGCTTTTCTGCATACATTAGCTCTTCATGACAGCATGGTGAGGCAGGTAATGGCAACTTCCATTTTATAGAAGAGGGATCAGAGAGGTTAAGGGATGTCCCCCAGTTAGTAGCAGAGCCAGAACGAGAAGCCAGTTCTCCTGGCCCCCGAATCATTGCTTGTGCCACTTCTCCACACGAGCTGGAGCCCCCTTAGGAGTGGCAGCAGCATCATCCCACGGGCCTGAGCTGGCCTCTTCCCTGCCCCCACCCTGTCGTCTGTTGTCCCGGAAGCTCGCTGAGTGTGCGCTGAATGAAAGATCCTTGCCCGGTATGGCTGCTCTCCTCTCTGGGGAGGTTTGAGATTTCGTATGTGCGGTGACGGACCACGCTGATTTGCCCAGGATCGCGGGGTTTCTCAGGATGTGGACACACAGGATTTTCAGCGCTGAAACCACAACCGTCCCGGGAAGACCGTTCTGCTGGTCAACCATCCGGCTACTCAAAGTGTGGTCCTCACATCAGCAGCAGCGGTATCACAGGCAGCTGGTTAGACAGGCAGAATCTCAGGCCCCACTGAACCAGATGCTGCAAGGTCTGTGCGGGATCCCCACTGAACATAAGAAACATCTGAGAAATGGGGCGCCTGGGTGGCTCTGTCGGTTGAGCTTCCGACTTCGGCTCAGGTCATGATCTCGCGGCTCATGAGTTCGAGCCCCGCGTCGGGCTCTGTGCTGACAGCTCGGAGCCTGGAACCTGCTTTGGATTCTGTGTCTTCCTCTCTCTCTGCCCCTCCCCTGCTCATGTTCTGTCTCTCTCTGTCTCAAAAATAAATAAACGTTAAAAAAAAAGAAAAGAAAACAAAGAAAGAAAGAAAGAAAGAAAGAAAGAAAGAAAGAAAGAAAGAAAGAAAAGAAAGAAAGAGAAAGAAAAGAAACATCTGAGAAGCTACATAGAGCAGGATCTAAGACACCTTTGACAGGAGTTGGGGAAATGGCAGATTTGGACCTGAATTGTCTGACCTGGGAAAAGCTTGGCCGTGACCTCAGCTGATGTGCGTTACACACACAAGGCTTATAGGCTGAGGAAGAAGGAAGTCAGGGGTCCCATGTGTGACCCAACTGGGGTGCGTGCAAAGTGGGAGAGTGGCTTGATGCTGTCTCGGCGTGACACGATCCAGGGTTCAGCTTCTCCGTCTGTGAAACGATGATGTTCTTATTAAGGCTCTGAAGTTCCTTGGACTCACCCTCCCTTCGACTCGGGAGAGGCTGGCACTGTCCGTAGTGAGCAGCCAATTACCCAGACTTCATGCAATGAAGTGGCAGCGGGCTAAGCTCCCCCCCGGGGCTGGGGACTCAAACACCTGAAATGAAAGCACAGGGAGGCACTTAACATACAACAGAGCTACGCGTGGCAAAAAGCAGACCCACCCTTGGTGGTTAGTTATTGAAGGAATAATGAGGCTGTAAAAGCGGTATTCCGAACCCATGCGTTTTTTTCCCCCGTTTGGTGCCTGGCTCCTTGTCACAAGAGCTGAACCCAGCTTTGCAAACAAGAAGTGATTGAACCTGTACTCCGGGAGAGGATGCGGTTGCCAGCTCCTGCTAGGTCCCAACAGCTTCTCTAGACCTTGGCTCTTCTCGAAGCAAACCGGGGTCAACGCCTTGGTTCCAGGCCTTTCCGTGACGGTGCTGGCCCGTTATCTTCTGCTCGTCTCCGGGCCCTGCAGCCTGACCGTCAAGACGTTAAAATCGCAGGCACCGGGCAAGGTAGGAAAAGACATTCGTATTTCTGGGCTGGCAGCGCGGCCTCGGACTAAAAGA
Source organism: Panthera pardus (assembly GCF_024362965.1). Classification (NCBI taxonomy): domain Eukaryota; kingdom Metazoa; phylum Chordata; class Mammalia; order Carnivora; family Felidae; genus Panthera; species Panthera pardus. The sequence continues at coordinate 94,937,887 of NW_026526677.1, forward strand.
AGCATAACCCACATTTGTCAACTTTCCCTCTCTTCCAAGTCACACGGCCAGTAGGGACTCTGAAATAAGGGCCGCCCCAGGGACGGGGTGACAGGCAGGCGGGGAGATGAATGTGTTCATCCGTTCAGTGAGAGCGGTTTCGGGCAAAGCTGATTTCTGCCGTGATGCTCGTCCCACCCTGACACCAAGAAATCAAACCGTCACCTCTGTCGTAATAAAGGGAGATGCCTGTGACCCAGGTCGGTCGGTTTTGTAACAGTTTCTTCTCGTCTGGTCGTTTTCCCTGGGATCTCGAAGGGCTTGGGTGTGGGTGGATTTTAAAAGACGATAACCGATTTCCATCGTGAAGCAACCCTCTGTGCTTGGTTCCGAGGGTAGAGAAGGACCCTTTCGTGACCCAAGACCCCACGCATCAAAGTCTGGTGGGGGGACCAGACCGGCCGAGGAGAAGGAAATGGTGAAAGATGTTGGACAGACTGTCATAAAATGCCCAAGTGTTTGGTACGGACAGGAAGTGTTTGCAGGAAGACTGTTTGCAGGAATATAGCCACCTGAATTAGAGATTGCAAAGATGATCCTGTGTCCTCCATTGGAGCAAACAACAGGAAGTCACTACTTACAAATGCTTCCACTCTGAGACGGCTCTTACTACCGGGAAGGACATTCTACTCTGAGCTGGAGTCACCCTTCCTGGGAACTGCCCCCAACCGAGGCTACAAAGATTAGTTGCCACAGTTGCCTTGCAAGTAAAGGACCCTCCATTAAAAAAAAAAAAAAGCTTATTTATTTATTTTGAGAGGGGTGGGGAGGGGCAGAGAGAGAGGGAGAGAGAGGATCCCAAGCAGGCTCTGCACTGTCAGCACAGAGCCTGACGCGAAGCTCGGACTCACGAACCTTGAGGTCATGACCCGAGCCAAAAGCAACAGCCGGACGCTTACCCTACTGAGCCACCCGGGGTCCCAAGGATCCTCCACTTTATGATGGGTGCTGTGCTAGATATTTTCATATGTGTGTCACCTCAGGCCAATAACCACGCCTTGAAGTATGTAGTCTCAATCCCCATTTTACAAATACAGAAACTGAGGCTCGGAGGGAGGAGGTTAAGCAACTCGTCCCAAGATGCACAGCCAATAGGCTGCACGGACAATGTCCTTTCTACCACAGTATCCCCACATATCTTCTTTCTGCCCCCAAAGCCCTGTGAATAAATGAGGGAAGTTGCTTTCATGTATGTCTCCCATCCTGCTCTTCTCTTTTGGAACCAAACCCTCCAGTTTCCTTGAACGGTTTCCCCTAGTTTTCGTAATAGTCGGGCTCACCATCATTGACTGAAGCCATGAGATGTGCCAGGCACACAATATGTAGACTGAATTAATCTCCGTAGGAGCCCTAAGAGGTCTCCATGTTATAGATGGACGGAATGCTGAAACCCAGAGAAGTAACTTGTTCAGTGGCACTCAATCAGTAAGTGACGGCAAGCCAGGATTTGAGCGTGGGTCTCCTGGACTGTGAACATGAGGGAGAACGCTGGATGGAATGAGGACAGTGGGGATCCGAGTGGGAAGTGACGCAAATCTGGCTGCCCTCCCATTGTAACTTTCTGTATTGTGTTGGCATGCATGGCCTCCCCTACGGACAGACTTCGCACAAAACAGGGGAGCCTGATCTATGCAGGGGGGTGGGGTCTTGAGTTATTGAAGCCATTGGTCTGGGGCGGTTATTTGACATCAATTCTAAGTACTTAAAAAAAAAAAACAGCATCAATGATGGCGATATAACCGAAATACAACATACCATGCATATTTAAAATGTATGGTTTGTTATGTTTTGGCGTGGATGTATGTCCATGAAACTATTACCATAACCAAGATATTTATTTATTTATTTATTTATTTATTTATTTATTTATTTAATTTTGTGTATATGACCATTAAACTGCCACCATAATCAATATATATATATATATATGTATATATGTATATGACCATTAAACTGCCACCATAATATATATATACGTATATATATATACGTATATATATATATATATATATAAAACACATATTATTTTGAAAGACAATCCCAAGCAAGCTCCACTCTGTCAGCACAGAGCCCGTTGCGGGCTAAATGCCAGGAACCGTGAGATCATGACCTGGGCCGAAATCAAGAGTCAGATGCTCAACCGACTAAGCCACCCAAGTGCCCCCATAATCAAGATATTTTAAATATATGTCACAAATCCACAAGGATAACAGCCCTAGTAATGAATTTTTGAGATTCTGATCTTCACTGTGAGGGTGGGCAGGAGAAGGACCCAGGGAAGATGAAAACCCATCTCCAGTCCCTAGAAAGCCTTGGGGAAGGTGTTGACCCAGATGATCCCGATGGTGGGGTAGGACCCTTTAGCCTCTTAGATTTCCATGCTACCTTGTAGTTTTCTGATTTATTTTGATCTAGACTCGCATGTGCAGCCCAGTTTGGCTTCTCCAGATTCCCATGTACTTCCCACTTGGGTTCAAGAATAAGTTAACCATCAAGTTCTTGGGGTTGAAGAATTTAGTAAAATGGAATCCAGCGGGGCTGGTCTTCCCGATAAAGCCTCAAATTTCAGGGTTCTCAATTCAGCAAGAATGAGATGACCCACCGGAATCTCCAAGAGGACACCCAGAAGACAGGAGCCGCAGGGTCAGTGTCCACCTCCCATCTTCCCAGCCTATGTCCTTGTCTCCTGAACCCCCACCCCCAATACATACTGCATCAAAGGGAGCAAAATACCCTAAGTAGTGAGGATTCCCAGTGAAGGGCTCTGAACGCAAAGGGCTTACTCTAGGATGACTGAAATGGCCTGAATACTGTCTGTATCCTAAGAGCGTTCTCATTCTCCCCAGTCGAGGTCATCTCTGTCTGCTCTAAACTGCCATCAACTTTCCATTATGTCAGCAAGCACCTTCTACCTTCTGAAACGTAATTGTTCACACGCACATCTTCTTTCACTGTAAGCTCTCTGAAGGCATGATCCTGGTTTGATCGTTTTCGCATCCCCTGTGGTGTCTGACCCATGGTACACAACCATACTTGTTGAACAAATGAATGAAGGATGCACCTGTCCTAAACCTCCAGGAACAGCGGTATTGCTCTGCAGTGGGCTTGTCTAGGACTCAGAGCTGAACGAACGTTACCTTGGCGCCTCTCACACCAGACGTCACACATGAAGTATTACACCCAAAATGAGGATTCTCACTCGTGTGATATAAATAGAGCCAAGGAGATACGTGCTCTGTCTTCTTCACATACACTGTTAATTCTCAGCAAAGGTGAGGCTTGGCCTGACAGGCTTGGCTCACAGAAGGAAACTGACTGCTGTCACTGGTGAGGCTATCTCTTGAGGGAGACACAGCTCCTGCCTCCAGTGGTTCCAGCAGGTGCTAGTGACCCAGGAGAAGAGGTAGTAGAAGGGTAGAGAACGGTTCTCAGCAAGGGGGTGTGGGGCTCAGCAACCGGGGTCCCATTTGCTCAATCTCAACCTTGGAAGGAAGTCTATAGAGCAGTAGAGTTCATGGATCACCGCTCTAATTCCTTGTCCAGAGACATCCATTCCCTGTGGGCCAACGTGGAATGGCCCGAGCGGTTAAGTTTCCGTTAGGTCACTCGAAAAGGAATTCATTTATGGGTTAGACTGAATTTGATCTGAAGTATAGGCATGCCTAAATCAGTATTTCTCGGACTTTTAGGTTTCAGGGACCAAATAAATGTGGGGCCCACTTTTCAAATATTGCTGACTACAGATATTCAACAAAAATACAAACCACCGGCATGCTGTTAAAATTATTCCTAAAAGGAAATGGCATTTCAACAACAATAATAGCAAAAAGGCAAAAAGACAACCACACAAGAACAACCCTCTGTCTACAACAACTAACACGTACTGAGTGCTAACTCTATGCTGGGCGCGATTTAAGAGTTTTACTCTTATTTCATTTTACGCCATTCATATTCCATCATGGATATTTTTTCTTCTCTAGGAAGCTATGAAAATGTCTTCATGTTCCAGCGTGCTAGTTATACCCCAGACTTAGAAAATCAATGAGGGGCGCCTGGCCGGCTCCGTTGGAGAAATGTGTAACTCTTGATCTTGGGGTGGAGGGTTCGAGCCCCACATTGGGTGTAGAGGTTACTTAAATAAATAAATACATAAACTTTTTTTTTTTAAAGGAAGGGAAAGGGGAAAAAAATCACCAGATGAGAAAACTTCTTTGAGGTAACTCACAGCCCTAGGAATAAAACTTTCTATGAACCTTAAAGTTTGCACCTGATCTGGAGGCCAGGATGTGATCCTTCAGACCAGCTTCTTATGCAGGATCCAGGTGACCAACATCTTCCTCCGAAGCGTCTTTGCTAGAGGGACACCCCGAGTTCCGATTCCACTTGAAACTGAGACTCACGAGTTTGGAGTCTCTATTGACAAATGCAATGGCCCAAGTGAATCACAATCCAGCCAAAGCTAACGTACTTCCAACTACATTTGCGGGTCTTGAAAAATGAAGGAAATGCTACCACTTTTGTAAGATAGAGCCTCCCCCACTCCCTTTTCCTGCCTGAACTTTCAAAAACTTAATATCCCATTATCATGTTTCACAATGAACACAAACCAGATGGCTTTGGCCAGTGGAAAGAATGCTGGATTGAGTCACAGGGTATGAATTAAATAACCCTAAACAACCATTAAAAAAAAAAAAAACCGAAGTGTTTCTTAATTTCGAGATTAAAGGAAATCCATGGGCCCTGAAATAGAAAGAGAAGATAAAGCATGTTAGGATGCTGCCTCTAGACAGAAGGGCCTTCTTCAGAAAATGAACAGGACAGCGGGGTCATCCACTGCAAAGCCTCCCCAGAGACCAAACACGTCTTCAAAAGAAGGAAGCAAGTGGGAGACTCTGTTATTTATTTTTCCAAAGCTTAATAAATCAGCTCAAGGAGACCCAATGTCAGGCTTAGCTGAGAAATATTACATTTCGGGAGACAGAGCCTTAGTATCCAGGTGGGAGAGGAGCCAGAATTCAGGATAATTTAAGTCCAGATGACCCTTGCTTGTGTTGTCCCTTCCTCTGGACCATCTTGTTTCCCTGAATAAGAAAGAAGGCCACAGTCAGAACTTCCTATTACACATGGAAAAAAAAATGTTCAAATTCTCTCCTGTTCCCAACGAACTGGATTTGGAGGGCGATATGAGGAAGCATATCGTAGTAAGAAACGCATTTAAGTAAGTGTAAGAAGGTAAGTCCTGGCCTCTCCATCAGGTAGAAAGCTTAAGGTTCGCAGAAGTTTAGACGTAGGGAGCTGGAATTTTAAGATCGATAGGGAGGTAGGGAGCCCCAGAGAGCTCCATTTTTCTATCAGCTATGTCACTTGTCACTGAGGCTCAGTTTCCTTATCTGCCAAATGGGGACACAACTCCCATTTCACAAAGGAGGAAGGCAAGGCGCTTAGAGACGGAGGAACTTGGCCAAAGTCACCACCCTCTACATATCTTGTTGCAAAGTCTGTGCTCTTTTCCCTAACCACACCAACTCTCGAGATGAGATCATATACATTAAAATGTCTGTCGGGAGCCAGGCACTGTGCAGTCATTCCCTTGTGGTTATTAGGCACAGACTTCCATCTGGCATGCACAAAGAGACGTGTCAGCTCACATCTGCATGCGTCCATGAATATATTCATCCAAGACTGCTTTACAAACATGAGCAAGTTTGTGGTCTGACTAGCATAAAAATACTTTAGCAGTAACAGGACAGAACCAGGGAATCTCCCAGAAATCAGGCTCTGCAGTGGCTTCAGCCACATGAAAAGCAGTTCTGTGCTCTGACTAATGCCAGCGCTGATCTTTCGAGCATTAGTGACACGTGGCTCACTTTGGGATAATCCTAGACCTGCTGTCCCATCCCAGAAATGAGTTCTTTCTAAGAGATCAAGGCAAACCATATCTGCTGTTACTGGCCATTATTCTGGGGAATCTGGGAAAGAGGGTGTTAGCTTTGAGGCAATGATAAAGAGGAGAGAGAGGCTCCTGGTCTGGACCCAAGGGTATTCAGGGGTGACATGTTCTGCACCCTGAAAAGGTGTCATCAGAACGGTGAAGAGGAAGAGTATGATGCTTTCAGAAAGTCCCTCCAGGAAGGCTCATCTACGATTAGTGGGGTACAGTTAGCACAAACTATTTTATTTATTTTTAACCAAAAATTGAAATTTATTTATTTTTGTCATTTTATTTATTTATGTATGTATGTATTTATTTAATTTATTTATTTATTTTAATATCATTTATTGTCAAGTTGGCTAATATATGGTGTATACAGTGAGCTCTTGGTTTGGGGGGTAGATTCCCGTGATTCATCGCATACATACAACACCCAGTGCTCATCCCAATAAGCACCCTCCTCAATGCCCATCACCCCTTTTCCCCTCTCCCCCAAACCCCCCATCCACCCTCAGTTTGTCCTCTGTGTTTAAGAGTCTCTTGTGGTTTGCCTCCCTCCCTCTGTCTTTGTAACTATTTTTTTCCCCTTCCCTTCCCCCATGGTCTTCTGTTAAGTTTCTCAAGATCCACATATGAGTGAAAACATATGATATCTGTCCTTCTCTGAGTGACTTATTTCACTCAGCATAATACCTTCCAGTTCCATCCATGTTGCTGCAAATGGCATGATTTCATTCTTTCTCATTGCCAAGTAGTATTCCGTTGTATATACAAACCACATCTTTATCCATTCATCACTTGATGGACATTTAGGCTCCTTTCATAATTTGGCTGTTGTTGAAAGTGCCGCTATAAACATTGGGGTACATGTAGCACAAACTACTTTAAGGAATAGTTTCGAAGTCTGCTTCAGGAATTTTAAGATTTTATTTTTAAGTAATCTCTCCACCCAACGTGAGGCTCGAACTCACAACCCCGAGATCGAGAGTTGCACGCTCAGCCAACTGAGGCAGCCAGGCGCCTTTGCCTCAGGAATTTTAAAAATACTCATAGTCTTGGCCATTGTTGGGAACCTGTGCTGAAGAGATAAACAGAATGTACCAAGTTTATGTCCAAAAATGTTTACTGCAGTAAAAACACTAGCACAAACTAAGTGTCCCCAGATAGGATCATGGGTAAGTAAATTATGTTCGTGAATCTGTACAATCGAATAGAATGCTGTTAGCAAGACATAACAAAGAATTTTCATGACTTGGGTAACGCTTACGATATCATGTTGACTAATGAAAACACAACAGAACGGGACATACGGTACAGTCGCTACTTTGCGCTCATGTAAAGGCACCGAGAAAAGGCTGTAAGGAAGTTTTACTGGTGATAGTTATTTTCCTCATTATTTTGTCCTTATTGGCCAAGTTTTGTATAATAAGTAGGTATACCTTTTATTTTTAAATGTTGCTTCAATAATGGCTTAAATATCTAAGGGCCACCCCTCCTGAAATGGCTTTCTCTTTTGCTGGAAAAAGACAGGAGGCTCCCAGGGGCCCTTCCTCCTCTCCCGCTCCCTCCCCAGCCCAGCCTGTACTGTCTCCAGGGTTCCCTTCTATGACTCAAAGCTGACCAGGGTTAATACCCCTTGGCTTAGCACAGGCTTCAGCTGCCTGTTGCCTCTAGACTAGAAGACAGGGTTCAAGCTCCTTCATGTGATTTGCTGTTCCGCATGGGGCAGACCCTTTTAGATCTTCCAGCCTTCATGCACGGTCTTCCCTCTGCTTACAACACCCTTTCCCCTCCTGGGGCACCTGGGTGGCTCAGTCGGGTGAGAGTCCGACTCTTGATTTCCACTCAGGTTGTAATCCCAGGGTCGTGGGATTGAGCCCCAAGTAGAGCTCCATGCTAAGCATGGAGCCTGTTTGAGATTCTCTCTCTCTCTCTCTCTCTCTCTCTCTCTCTGCCTCTGTCTCTTTCCCTCTGCCCCACTCCCCCACGCATGCTCACTCTTTCTCTAGTGCTCTCTCTAAACAAACAAACAAACAAACAAACAAACAAACAAACAAACACCGTTTCCCTTCCTTTTTTACCTGGGAAAGTCTTACTTGACCTTTATAGCCAAAATCAGAGGTGAGCCCCTTTGCGAAATCTTACCCCTCAGTTCCAAGCAGAGCTGGTTGCTGTTGGCTCTGCTCCCAGAGACTTTGCCCATAGCGCCATTTGCGCAAATACAATTTGTTGTAATAAATGCATCTTTATGTCTCTTGCTCCCTCCCCCTGCCTCTGTCCCCACATAGGACCATACGACTGGGAGAATGGAGTCTGAGACTCATCTGTCTGTAGGTGCCCAGGGATGGGTAGGTAAAAAACAAAACCAAACCTGGTGGTTGAGCTGGGACAGACGAAGCAGCAGGGAGTTCCCAGGCCAAGTAGGTAGTCTCTATAAGATGGCTGTGGCCTGACTTCCCTGGAAGCAGCAAGAAAAAGCAGGCTTCATTGCAGCCAGATTTAAGTTAGCCAAAAGGAGGAACTTCCACAGGTTGCTGTCACTGGACTAGACGAGTGATGGGGGGTGGGGTGGGTGATGCCTTCAGAATGGGGTGAAAATCTCCCTAAGAGGAGTTGGGCACTGCCCTTCTGGGAGCCCGGAAGGTAGACAAGGTGACCTCAGCCGGACCTGGGTTTCAGTGTATCGTCCAAGGCAACGCAGTTGGAAACTCTGCTTTCTCCCAGGGCCCACTATGATTCAGCTCTAGGCCTGGGCAGTTTTCCACGTTCAGCTGCACTTCCAAACCCACATCTGCAATTTGAACCTAACGCCCCGCAGACAAAGGAGACTGTTGCGAGTAAGGCGTTTGCTCCCGAAGCCCAGTAGGGCTTTGGCTCCACAGCCCTCATTAGCATCTGCAGTCACATAAATATATATGAGGACTGTGGATTCCCCTGGGAGTCCCGGAGGCCCTCACAGCCAAGGCAGCATCTCTCCCTCTTTGCACCTCCTCCTGGACCCTCTGAGCCCAGCTGCCTCTGGGAAGCCCAGCTCCGTGAGGCTATTCCCCAGCAGGGGCCCGACAGCTCATTTTCAGGGGGGCAACAATAGACGCTTGGCCATTTGGGCTTTGGGAGAACCAGCCCTGTTCTGCCCCTCCTCCTCCCCCCCCCCCCTTATGTTGGGCCAGGGTCTCTAAAGATCAGGTATTTCCCCACTGCCCTCTCCTATGCCCCGATCCTGGAGACATGAGGGCAGAGTGAACCCGCTGCATGGTACCCACATACCCTGCATGAACCCGCACGGCGGAGCCCTGTGCGGAGCCCAGATTGGATGCTGCAAAACTCAGGACAGAGGGAGGTGAGGAGACTCAGGGCTTTTTGTTCCTAAAGTCCTCCTGATCTAATGGGTCGACAAAATAGAGAAGGAAACAAAAATTAGAAACCTGAGACACAGCACCAACCTCAGAGAAATATACATGAGAACATAATCAATAGCATGTGAACCTTGTAAATTCCGCAGAGGGGGTGGGGCCAGAAGGCTGTGCTGTTGGGTACAGTGCTGAAGTCTCAGAGGGCTTTCGGAGGAGGTGAATTTCTATTGGGGAAGGGCGGAGTTGGGAAGGGTACTGACTGGCTGCCCATCCCCCTCACGGGGGGCACTGCAGCACAGTCGAAGTGGTGGGGAGTAAAGCAGCCCCAAGGGTCCTCAGACTCCCAGTAACCAGCCCGCTACCACAGTTGTTTCCAAGACTGGAAGGAAAGGACTTTCAGAGAAAAGCCACAAAACGAAGCCAGTTGAATCCCGATGTATGGGGGGGGGGGGGGAGAGTCTGGTGTGGGTGGCTGTCCTCCGGTGCTTCTGGCCAAAGCTGGAGTACCCTGGCCCCGGCTTTGGGGTGCGATGCCACAGCACTGCCCTGGCCAGATACATGACCCCCGCCCTCTGCAGCTCCTCTGTGATGGAAAGCCATGGATCCCTCAGTGGACTAGGGGAGGGCAGTGGATAAAGTGGAAAGAGGAAATGACCGCGGTAGATTTCCAAATGTAGATTTCCAGCTCGGGTTGTTTGGAAAAGGTTTCTCCGGTCCCACTTCCTTTGGCCACCTTGGTGGCCTGGTGGCCTCAGTCAGCTCAAGAACAGGCATTCTGCTCTCCGAAGCGTCCTTCACCCCAGGTAGCCTGTCTTCCCTACGGCCTGATAAGAGAGCCCAAGCTCTTCATTTCTTCTTGGGAAACTCCATCATCTGTCCTCATCTGTGACAGCTTTCTCTTAGAGAAGGAGGCAGATTTCTCAGCCAGGGAGGAGCTCCCCCTTTCCCCAAGACTGGCAATCCCAAGTCACGGCACGTCATATTGGAAGGATCCTCGGAGGTCACTGATTTCAACTCCTACTACAAGCCCAGAATGAGGATGTAGGAGGGGCATGGGGAGGGAATAATCAGAGCTGGGACCATAATCCGTGGTCATCTCCTTGCCACCACGGTATAGGGGGCACAGAATGATCTCTGCAACCAAATCGGCCTGGCTCTGCACTCCATCTTTCTGACTTGCTGGCCATGGAGGCTTGAATAAGTCTTTGAACTTCTCTGAGTGTCTGCATCCTGAGCTGCCAAAAAACAAAGGAGAAAGAAAGGTGATCTTTTTGTAGGATGGTCTACAAGATGGTTGCTGGTAATGGCTGTCACTTACTGAGTACTTACTACGTGCCAAGGGCCAGGCGAGCACTCTGTGTGCCTAATGCCAGGCCTGGCATTCAGTCACGTTTGCTGTAATTATTAGTACGTGCAGTCCCCGACAATTGACCCTGCTCACGGTCATGCCTCACCTCTGGCAGCAGACTTCTCAAATGATAAAACTCCTCCGCCCCCCACTTTCTAGAATCCGGGAAGACCCCCAAAGCAGGAAAGCAATTCATGTTCAGTCTGAGCAGTGACTTGCTGACCTGCTCTCCAGCACTGAGGAACGGTCACCAGCCTTCTCGTCCAAACGCAGCCTGCTGTCTCTTGTTTAAACAAGGCCAAGGAGGCAGGCAGGCAGCCTGTGGTTGGGGAGGAAGAAACAAGGGCTGTTTGGGATTCCATGCAGACTCTGGGCTATTGAAGCTGTCAGGCTGATACACAAGCTCTGTCGGGCTTATAGCTCTTGGCATTCTGGCCGCTTCCTCCTGATGACCATTTATAGTCAATCCTTCTCAAGAGGGTGTAGCCCTGGGGTTGGGCAAAAGTGATGAAGTTGGAGGAAAGGCACCTGGCACAGGGGAGGCAGGCCGTAGCTACTAGAAACTTCCCTACCTCCGAACACCACTGATTTCCCAGAATTTGGGCTCGGCGGCTCCCCCTTCAGGCTCGCGGGGTAAGAACAAGCCAGTGCCAGAAGGAGGTTGGAAGGTGGAACGAATGGAAAGATCAGGGCCACCAATCAAAAGAGGTTTTAGTGGACTTTTGATGTAAGACAAGCCCATATGGCCTTGTGGTGGGGCATTCCGTTCCTATGCCCCTGAATTTTTCTTTTGTTTGTTCCCTTGAGATTACCTCAAGACCCTTTTCTGCTCATTGGAAGTAGCAGACCTTTCACAGAGCTTGGAAAAGGGAAAGGTGGCTTACAGCACCCACAGTCCAGTCTGGTTGTTGACCTGTGGCCAGTTCTGCCCTTGGCATCGTCGGGACTTCCGTGGTCTCTGCTTGGGGAGAGCGCACTAGATTCCATGTGTTCTAGGTAGACCTCATGCTCTTTAGGTGCCCAGGAGGATGAAAGGGTAAAAAAGAGGGTCTGGAACTGGTCCTACAGACTTGGGGTTGGGCGAGAAGAACACTGGCCCTAAAGTCAGCTGGAGGAATTGCTAGGAAGTCCGGAAACTGCAAATAAGGGTATGAAGACAGGCTTGCTGCTGCTGAGGCCATGGTGGTCACCATGGGCCTGCATCCACCTGCAGGAATGCAGAATAATAATATGTCCCTGTTAACCATCAGAGGGATATCCGAGGGTGGGGGTGGGGGAGGATGATCAGAAGCAGGGATGGACAGGAGCATTGATGGTTATTTTGTTAGGTTCTAGACACTGGGTTTTATCTACACTATTTTTTTAAATTTTTTTTCTAAGGTTTATTTATTTTTGAGAGACAAAGAGAGACAGAGCATGAGCGGGGGAGGGCCAGAGAGAGAGGGAGACACAGGATCCGAAGCAGGCTCCAGGCTCTGAGCTGTCAGCACAGAGCCCCACGTGGGGCTCGATCTCGTCAACTGCAAGATCATGACCTGAGCCGAAGTCAGACGCTCAACGACTGAGCCACTCGGGCGCCCCTACACTGTTTTGTTGCTTAACGTTCATAACCTTGGGAAGTTAGTTTCATTCTTCTTTTACAGATGAAGAAACGAACACTCATGGAAGTCAGGGAACTTGCTCAAGGTTTCAGACTTGGCAGTGATGGAGCTGGGATCCAAACTTCTTTCTACTCTGTCAGGCTGGTTTTAGCAGCCTATACCAAGATTGGTTACTTGTTTAGAACACTCCCGCGGGGCCAGGTCCTCAGGAGGGTGGATTACAGACCAGGGGATGCTGTGGTAACTAGAAGGATCCTTCCATCCGGCTGGTGTAACTGGACAAGCCGTCTCCAGCTTGGAGAGGTGTCTGTTTTCATTAGAAGAACAGGCTGTTCCCTGCACAGGGTAGAATGACACCGTCCAAACCTCACTTTTCTGTTTCTCTTGTCTAGAACTTCATAGAGATCACGACTCTTTGGTTATGACATCCGTTCTTTGGCCAAATGAAAACGTACTTGATTATGTTACAACATTCTTTGGTTGCTTCAGTCCTGGGGATTCCGGGGTCCCTTTTACTAACTTTAGGAGTCGATTATCACATTCCGAAAACCTTTGAGTGCAAACTACAAGATCATTCATTCGTCCAAATTTATTGAGCACTTACTATATGCCTGATGCTGGGTTCACTACTGGGAACAGAATGATGAAAGGTGTCTCTGCCTATGTGAGGTAGATACATAAACAAAACATCATGTGTGTGCAAACAGCATGATGTTTAAAGCACTGTACAGGTAGTTACTCTCCCTCCATTGGTTTTCCATTCATCGAAACAAAACCCAAAAAATCGAGTTTAGTGTAAGACCTTATATTTAGTACTGGGAAACCAAAGAGGTTTTTTGTTTTGGGTGGGGGGTGGGGGGAGATAGACAAATAAGTAGATAAACCCTATGGTACAAAAATTTACAACAAAAAAGGCAGTTTGGGGCAGGCCTGTTCTTACGGATTTACATAGAAGTAAATTATTTAGTACTTTATCTAGAACAGAGCAAGCACTCAACAAACGGTAATATATGTTGTTATCAACACTATTATCATTATTGTTGGCAAATGTTTGGTGACTTAATTTGGATTTTTTCCCCTATAAAATCTGGGTAATATCGTCATTTTTCCATTTTACAGAAGCAGTGGTACACAATATGATTTAAGTGGCTACACCATACAGTTTGGACTCGAAGTAAAGATACAAAAATTAAAACGAACATTCTGGCTCCCAGCATATCCCTCTTACTATAGGCTTCTGAACCCACAAGCTGACCATCAGTCGGGTCTTCTCCACCTCAGCACAAACTTATTCTGACTCTGCCCCCTACTCTTTATGATCTAACCCTCAAAACATCTAACACTACCTTAGAATCTCCTTTCTCTACTCCCTACTTTTGGTCAGTAAGCTGTCTGGGCTGAGGAACAATGCTTCTCTGACTTTACTGTGAATATAGACCGCCCAGGGTTCTTGTTAAAATTCTGGGACAGATTCTGGGGGCGCCTGGGTGAGTCAGTCGGTTAAGCATCCGACTCTTGGTTTTGGCTCAGGTCGTGATCTCATGGGTTGTGAATCTGAACCCCATATTGGGCTCTGTGCTGACAGCGTGGAGCCTGCTTGGCGTTCTCTCTCTCTCTCTCTCTCTCTCTCTCTCCCCCCCCCCCCCCGCAAAATAAATAAATAAATAAACATTAAAAAATTTTAATGCAGATTCTGACTCAGTAAGGATCTGGGTGGGGCCTAAAGCCCCACATTTCTTTTTTTTTTTTTTTTCAACGTTTTTTATTTATTTTTGGGACAGAGAGAGACAGAGCATGAACAGGGGAGGGGCAGAGAGAGAGGGAGACACAGAATCGGAAACAGGCTCCAGGCTCCGAGCCATCAGCCCAGAGCCTGACGCGGGGCTCGAACTCACGGACCGCGAGATCGTGACCTGGCTGAAGTCGGACGCTTAACCGACTGCGCCACCCAGGCGCCCCAAAAGCCCCACATTTCTAATAAGCTCCCAGTCGATGCTGGTGCTGCTGGTCCCAGGACCACACTTTGAGTAGCAAGCTGTCCATTAGAACTCCAAAGCCTTTCTTTCAACTCCCTCTCTTCCTTACGCTCCTGCTGCCCCAGCTCAGGCCATCCTTCCTCCTCTACAGCTGAGACCCCAGCTCCTCAGTGACCTCCCTTCCTGGACTCCCTGCTTCTGCCCCATCCTACACACTTCTGCTAAATTCAGTTTCCTAAAATGCAACTTCCTTCATGTTACTCTCCTGCTGTAACGCCTCCGGTGACTCCCCACTGACCAGCACACTGGACGCAAATGTCTCTAACGGAAGTTGAGATCCTGTAAGAGTTAGCCTCAGCTTTTTCGGTGTGAGAGATCCCATGGTTCCCATTGGTTTACCCTACCTGTGACCTCCATTGCTTCTTGCCTTGGGGACTTTGTGGACACTGTTCTTTCCGCTGATGCTCCTTCCCAGGCCCAACCGTGGCCCTAATCTCAGCACCCAAACCCTCTCCTTCCTTCGAGGCCTGGGCACCCTCTTCCGCAGCTGGAAACATCTCAAACCCGCACAGCTCTTTGCCCAAATACGGTTATTTGTGTGCCTTTTCCCTTGTGCGTTCCTTCATCTCTCCGCAAACCCCACAGCATCTCTCGCAGGGCCTTGCTCCCAGCAAGCCCTCAGTTAATCCATCCCCGGTGCCTGAAAGATCTATTTCCCAGTTCTTTTAGTGGGACTCTGTCCTACTTGCATTATCTATGCCCCTGTGTTAGACGTGTTGCGACACTGTAAATCCCCTTGAATCCTTTTTGGAAATTGGTGAGTTATCAATCATAAATAATCAGCTGCAAGGGTAGACACTCAGGAATCATTTGTGAAGTGACTAGTGGGATGCCTTCTTCAGGGCTGAGTCAAGAGCAGGTTACTGGCTTTACGCTTTCCATTCCTTCCTGTTTCCGGCCCTTTGGCTCGTCTGTCCCCTCAGAGGTCCTCCCACGGCTCTTTGGGGTCCTGCTCAGCTTCAGGATGCAGGGTGAGCTCGAGCCCTTCCAGGAGCTGCCCCCGGACAAGCAGTTCTCTGGCCTCCCACACCAACCAGGCCTGTTGAATCCGACGGTTCCCAAACTTGAGTGCCTGCACGCGTCATATGCACCTGAGGGCTTGTTAACACACAGAGCACCTGCCCCACCCCAGGGACTGCGGGAGGGGACCGACAATTTGCATTTGTAACAGGTTGGCGGATGATGCTGACGCTGTTTGAAAATGGCTCTTGGAGGACCACTGCCCTAGAGGTGAGGTCCAGCCGTTCTGGCTGTGAGGAAGAGAAATCACAGCTCAGGCAGGCACAGCAGGAGCTTGAGAAATACTTAATGGGTAAAATTTAAAAAAAAAAAAATTTTTTTAACATTTATTTATTTTTGAGACAGAGAGAGAGACAGAGTATGAATGGGGGAGGGTCAGAGAGAGAGGGAGACACAGAATCTGAAACAGGCTCCAGGCTCTGAGCTGTCAGCACAGAGCCCGACGCGGGGCTCGAACTCACTAGCCGCAAGATCATGACCTGAGCCGAAGTCAGACGCTCAACCGACTGAGCCACTCAGGCACCCCCTTAATGGGTAAAATTATTTACTCCATCTATCTTAGCTCTCCCTCCCCACATGGATTATAAGTCACTTGCACTCGGAGACCAAGTCTTATTAGACTACTTCTCCGGCAGATTCCATCAGGCAGAGCCCAGGGCTGGGCACGGAGTTCCTCGTTTCTTCCCTTTTGGACTAGAAACGGAAAAGATCGGTTTTTAAAGTTCATTTATTTATTTATTTTATTTTTTGGATGTTTATTTTATTTTATTTTATTTTATTTTTAAATGTAATTTATTATTTTTTTTAAATTTACATCCAAGTTAGTTAGCATCTAGTGCAACAATGATTTCAGGAGTAGATTCCCTAATGCTCCCTACCCACTTAGCCCCTCCCCCCTCCCACAACCCCTCCAGCAACCCTCTGTTTGTTCTCCATATGTAAAGAGTCTCTTGTGTTTTGTCCCCCTCCCTGTTTTTATATTATTTTTGCTTCCCTTCCTTATGTTCATCTGTTCTCTGTCTTAAAGTCCTCACATGAGCGAAGTCATATGATATTTGCCTTTCTCTGACTAATTTCGCTTAGCATAATACCCTCCAGTTCCGTCCACGTAGTCGCAAACGGCAAGATTTCTTAATGTTTATTTTTGAGAGAGAAAGAGCGAGAACATGTGTGAGCAAGGGAGGGGCAGAGAGGAGGGTGGGGACAGAGGATCCAAAGCAGGCTTCATGCTGACAGCAAAGAGCCTAATACGGGGCTCGGACTCATGAACCGTGAGATCATGACGTGAGCTGAAGTGGGATGCTCAACTGACTGAGCCACGCAGGCGCCCCTTAGTTTATTTATTTATTTTGAGAGAGACAGCCGGCACATGCACGAGTGGGGGAAGGGCAGAGAGAGAAAGCGAGAATCCCAAGCAGGCCCCGCCCTGTCAGTGCAGAGCCTGACATGGGACTCAAACTCACAAACTGTGAGATCATGACCTGAGCCAAGATCAAGAGTCGGACGCTTAACCAACTGAGCCACCCAGGTGCCCTAAAAAGAACTTTATTAGGCAACAGTTATGACTCAACTGAGAGTATTGGCAGAGAATTATGGAAAACGCCATTCCTTGTAGACGCAGGGCATCACAGCTGTCCTGTGGGTGTTCCCACACTTCGTCAGGTCCAGGGTGCCGCTCCCTCCCCCATGTGGCCCCCGGCACAGCTTGGCGTCTCCACCGGAACAGCACTTACCTCACTGCCTTCCAAAAGTCAGTTGACCATCCCTATTCTGTTAAGTGTGAGATAGTTAAGACTGAAGCAGCAAAGCTAACAGAAATTGTAACCCATGCAGCACACGGCTTTTCAACATCTATTGACTCC
Source organism: Panthera pardus (assembly GCF_024362965.1). Lineage (NCBI taxonomy): Eukaryota > Metazoa > Chordata > Mammalia > Carnivora > Felidae > Panthera > Panthera pardus. The sequence continues at coordinate 94,955,078 of NW_026526677.1, forward strand.
GTTCAGCAAGCCACGTATTCTCATGTTCTCGTTCAGACGTTACGCACACTCAGATGATTCCCACACCTGCTTGGGGCATCACTTGTTGCCTGTAGGTGCATGGGGAACCTGAACAGACCCTAGGGGACAGTACTCACCCTTCTCACCCACTGGATCTGTTTCTCCCCCCTCCTTCCCTTCATGCCCAGGCTCGCCCAGGGTGGGGACAGCAGCTCTGTCTTCATAGTGGCCTGCAGGTAATCGTGAATGAGCACGTTCTGGAAAGTTCACAGCCTGATATTTATCTTCTCACTGAAAATAGCTGTTAAATGGCTCCCAGGAGATACTGGCTTTTTGCTGAGCTTTTCAGACACTGTCTTAATCATCTTTAAAAATAACACACACACATCCATATTTAAATACATTCGTTTCTTTAGTGTGTTGACAGATCATTGGTCTTTCCCACATTTTCCAAAGGTCTTAGAGCCAAGCCTAGATAGGAACTACTTCCTGAACTTCTTGAGAAAATTATTGTCTCTTATATTGGAATCCCCAGTGCCTAGCACAATTCCTGGCACATAAAGGGGCTAAGGTATTAGATACAAGATAGAAAAAGTATAGCTAATATCCACTGAACATTTTCTCTGCACCACACTGAGAAGTCCTTTATGGGATGATCTTATTTAATACCCTCATAACCACCTGCGACCTGGGCACTAACAACCACCGTATTTGGTAAATGAAAACAACCCGGGGCTCAGAGTGGCCAAGTAACTTGGCCAGGTCCATCACCCAGAAGGGATAATGCAGATTTTAAATCCAGGTCCGTCTAGCTCCAGAGCCCCCGTATTTACCACAACACAATGTGAGGTCAACAATTGAACAAACTTTGATCACACGGACTGTAAATATTTGGGTAGTCTACTGGCTTTGTGGGTTTTTTGCGCAACTAAAATGATATACCCAGCAGCAGAACTTATACGAGAAAATAACTAGGGGTGCCTTTTTTTTATGTTTAGTTTTGAGAGAGAGAGAGAGAGAACACAAGCAAGGGAGGGGCAGAGAGAGAAGGAGACACAGTATCCCAAGCAGGCTCCAGACTCTGAGCTGTCAGCACAGAGCCCGACATGGGGCTCTGGGTTTTGTGCAGACGGGACCAGGTAGGAAGGAGCAGGAAGAAAATGCGTGACCACAGAGAGGGGTGTGGTACAGTGCTGGTACAGGAGAGGGTGATAGTTCCACACTCTCCTCTGGAGGGAGCCCTGGAGGCACTTAGAACAGCCTGCACTTCAAATGCCAAGGCCAGAGCTCCAGCCCCTGCCGAATCATCTACCTGCACGACACTTGACACGTGGGCAGGGCACTGAGCCCCTGGGCCTTCGTTTCTTCTTTACTTGCGGCATAAAGAAAGAAGTTGATTTCTAAGGTCCTGGTGATTTCTAAGGTACTGTAGCTCTGACATTCTAAACGGGGATCGTTTAAGGTTAGGCCTGATGTCCTAAACCCACTCGGAAAATTCTGCAACGGTGGCAGTCACCTCTCCAAGTTCTTCTCGGAGCCTGCCGATAAATCGGTCCCAGGTGTTTAACCCCCACGATTCCTCCATTCTCCCAGGACTGAATGTATATCCCTCAGTGTTGCCGCTTCTCAAACTGTTAAACGTTACTGTGGTCATAAGCCTCAGCATTCAATAGAAACATTAACCAAACAATTTATTAGCAAGGTAAAAGAGTTCTGGAAAGAAAGCGTCCAATTGGTGATATTCTTGTGTGTGTGTGGGGGGGGGGGGGGGTTCCCTGGAGCCACAAGCAGGGCTGAGGAATGCTCAGCAAATCTTTTTAGGGAGAAGGAAGCATCATTAGGGAGATGTTCCTCTGTGGGCCTGAGCACAGCTAAGCATCTCTCCACCATTTTGCAGAGCTGAAAGAAGGAAGCATCGTATGAGCTTTTTGCCTGCAGGACAGAACAGAGCTGGGCCCCATCCCACAAGTAAAGCCCCATCCATGACTGCCGCTTCCTTCCTGCTGCTATGCAAAACGCCCTGGGGATAAATAGGGCCCCCTCCCTGTCCCCTGGCGTCAAGTATCTCTCGCCGCGAAACCAGTGACCCACTCCCCACGTTAGGGGCTTAAAACTACAACCACTGATTGTTTCACCGTCTCTGTGGGGCAGGGATTCAGAAGAGGTTAGCTAGACGGCTCTGGCCCGCGATTGCTCCCGAGTCTGCAGTCAGGCTGGGGCTGGTCATCTGCAGCCTCGGCAGGGCCGAAGGATCTGGTTGTCCGTATTAGTCTGACTGGCCCGCCGTAAGAAAAATATCACGGGCCCGGTAGCTTTGCCAGCGGTTGTGTTCTCACAGGTCTGGTGGCTAAGAGCCCACGATCAAGGTGTTGGCAAATTCGGTTTCCTAGGGGACTCTCTTCCTTGTGGACAGCAACCTTCCCACTGTGTTCTTACGTGGCCTTTTCTTGGTGGACGGGTGCAGGGGCCAGCACGGCGGGGGAGGGGAGGGGAGGCACTCTCCCTGGTGTCTCTTTGTATGAGGACAATAATCCTACCAGATTAGGGCCCCACCCTTTTGACCTCATTCGACCTCAATTACTTGCTTAGAGGCCCCATCTTTTTTTTTTTTTTTAATTAAATCTATTTATTTATTTATTTTCATTCCAGTTAGTTAACAAACAGTATGTGGCCTCGTCTTCAGGAGTAGAACCCGGGGATTCATCACTTCCATGTGGCACCCAGTGCTCATCCCAACGAGTGCCCTCCTTCATGCCCATCCCCCAGTTAGCCCATCCCCCACCCACCGCCCCTCCAGCAACCACCACTTTGTTCTCCGTATTGAAGACTCTCCTACGGTTTGCCTCCCTCTCCGTTTTTACCTTCTTTTTCCTTCCCTTCCCCTCTGTTCATCTGTTGTGTTTCTTAAATTGCACAGATGAGTGAAATCATACGATACTTGTTTTTCTCGGAGGCTGCGTCTTTCAGTGGAGCCACATTGGGGGTTAGGGCATCAACATGATAATAATGGAGGAGACACATTCAATCTACGACAGCTTCCAAGGTGGCGTATTTAGAGGGTGCTGGCTGTGGGCAGGAGGCCTTGGTTCCTCCCCATGTGGGTCTCTCCCACGTATTGCTTTGTGGTCCTCATGCCCTGATGCCTGGTGTCCCCTAAAGAGTGCGATCCAAGTTGTAAGCTGTGCACACGCTAACCCTCTCTGCGTCTGTTTCTCCATCAATAGGATAATCACACCTTCCTCAGGATGGTTGTGTTAAATGAGAGAACAGACGTGCTGTGTCACAAGTAGTGCTCATCAAGTAAATACTCCTTCCCTCCCCAACCTTCTCCAGTCTGTACAATGACAACTTCTATAGGATGACAACACAAGACAAGAATTCCAAATTGTCAGAACTAGAGGGATTTCCGTAGCATCTAGTCGAACAGTCCCCACTTTTTTAACCCCCAAGGCTCTTCTGATTTTTCTCTCAAAGAGCCCTATATTTTGAAATACTTTTGATCCCAGGGGCACCTGCCCGGCTCAGTCGGTAGAGCATGCGACTCTTGATCTCAGGGTTGTAAGTTGGAGTCCCACGTTGGGTGTAGAGATAGAAAGAAAGAAAGAAAGAAAGAAAGAAAGAAAGAAAGAAAGAAAGAAAGAAAGAAAGAGAGAAAGAAAGAGAGAAAAAGAAAGAGATAAGAAAAGAAAAGAAAAGAGAAAAGAAAGGAAAGGAAAAAAGAAAAGAGAAAGAAAGACGGGGGAAGGAGGAAGGAAGGAAGGTAGATCTTTGATCCCCAAACAAATGTCATTAACTGCATGTTTCATTTCCCGGTATATTCATTAAAGCCTATATAACTGCTCATCAGAACTTCTGATCAGTGAAAGACCATCCGTGCTTCCACCTTGAGTTGGGATAATTTCAGTGAAAATCAAAGCAATCGTTACTTTAGAGGCTTAGAAAGATGAAGGAATTTATCCAAGTTCATTCAGATTAGTTAGTAATACATCTAGGGCTCAAACCTGGACCTCCTGATTCCAAGCCAGTGACCATCCCTGAACTCTAAATAGTCACCCTATCTATTTCATGTGCTGTGCCATATTTCATGATGTTGGACATAATAAGAGATCCAAGGTCTCCCTCAGTCTAACATTATAGAACTCTGGAATAAAACATCCACCTTTGCAAGGCCCCAGCTGCATGGATAGCACAAATAGGCAAGACCCCCAATCCCCCAAATGGAGAGAGGCCCATAAGTATCATAGAACAGGCCATTGCCCATGTGGCCTCCTTGAAGGGCTGTCCCATTAGCTGATGTGTCGATAACTTCTAGAGCTATTTAGAGCTTTAAGGTGGGGAGCTAGTTCTGTGTCTTCAAGTTCGCTGGCCCACACTCCAATCACAAAGAGAAGCTAGCTTCTCACTAACACATAGAAGTCAAGTCAGGAGAGGGGGCAAGGAGATCATCTTTGACCCTACCTGCATGGAGCAGGGGGTGACAGCATGATTCAGCCATGCTCTGTCTTGCTGCCATGGAGAATGAGAGCTGAGAATTACGGGGGCTCTGTATTCACCCCGGGGCAGGCCATCAACCCACCATTTGGTCAGAAGGTCAGTATATGACAGATGTCTAATCCCAACATCTTCTCTGAAAAGAAACCAAAACAAACAAACAAAAAAAAAAACAAAGGAAGAAAAGCCAAAGAATTAAAGAGGAATTTACTCAGCCTAGAGGTGGAAAGAACGGTGCCTGTGAGCAAGCGAATTGGGCCAATTGTTTAAGAACAAATGTTTGTAAATGTTTTTCTGCTCCGTGTCTATTGTCCCCTTCCCTGTTAGTCCCTAGTCGGGTTCCTTTTGAATGTTCCAGCCTGCCTCTGCTTTATTCAAGGGCACGAAAACAGGGTTTGTATTTTCCATACTTCTGCCAAAATCTTAATTGGGGGAGTTACATCTCTGGGGATTTATGTGGTCCAGGCAACAGGACTCAAAGGAGAAGCTGGCAGGAGAAAAAAGGAACTCGATCAGATAAAAGTTTTGAGCTGCACCTTTCTCCGTAAAGAGAAAGTAGCTGAAGCTCTTATTTGCTCAACCCCCTGGAGGCCGTTCCGTGCCTGGGGAAAGGAGAAGAATTCAGTGTTCCAGACGATGGGCAAGCTTGAATGTCAGTGCTTGGTGCAACCCGAGCCCTGAAGCCTGGGAGCTCCGTCAACCGCAGTCCAGGGAGATGCTTTAATGTCAATTACATTTAATGTCATTGCTCTGTACGCTCTCAGCCAGATGCGTTTCATCACGAGAGTTCCTTTCCTGGAGAAAAACCTTTAGAAAAAAGAACGAGTGTCCTCAACAAACTTCCTTTGAGGGCAGTCTGTATCAGCCCAGTGGCTGAAACGCTTTTCCAACATGCTTCCCCCTTCAGGCATTTCTTATACAACCTCTGTGCTCAAAGTCCCTTACTGGGCTCTACTGAGTATGTGTAATAGACAACATGGCCCTGACTTTTAGTAATTTACAGCCCGCGTGGGACGTATATGATACACCATATGAAAAGATACGGGTTGGGGGGGGTGGATATGGAGCCAAGTGAGAAAAAAAATGACAAGGTCCTTGGCAAATGTTTCCCTTATTTGAGCTCTGGAGAAAATTAGAAAATGGCGGCCTTTCAGCGTGGTATCGCTTTGCCATCATAACAAAGTACCACAGATTGGGTGACTTAAACCACAGAAATTCATTCTCACCGTGCTGAAGGTTGGAAGTCCAAGATCACGGTGTCCGCAGGGATGTGGACGGTTGTCTTCTGGTGTCTTCCTATAGTCTTCCTTCTGTACCTGTTTGTGTCCTCATCTCCTCTGTAAGGACATTGGTCAGATTGGCTTAGGACCCACATTAATGATTTCCTTTTAACTTAATTCCCCTTTAAAGACCTTATTTCCAAATACCTTCACATTCTGAGGTACTGTGGGTTAGGATTTCAACATTCATAAGTTGGGGGGGACGGAGGGTGGACATAACTCAACCCGTGCAAGGGGTGTTTAGAGGAGGAAACTATTCACACCCATTGAAAAGTGATACAAATCTATCCACATGGCTGCCGTGCTACCTGCCAGGTGTGTGGTATTATGGGAAGGAGCTCAGGGGATGGGGAAATTGCCATGAGCCAGTGTGGTTTGAAAGGAGCCTATCCTGAAGCGTGAAAACTGAACCAGCTAAAAAGGAAAGGAGATACGATTCAGATGAGGGTAGAGTGGAGGTTAACAGGGGAGGAGGAGAGGACGTTTCAGGCAGAAGGAATCGCCTGGAAAATGGTGCAGATGGGGTGCTAAGAAGACGCACACGGGCGATGTGGATTAGACCAATCCTGTAAGATTGGAGCATTCGTTTTGTTAGATACGAGGAGGGACGAGCCTGAGACAGTGGCCTACAACTTGAGAGTGAAGGGTTGGGCTGTGGATAGACTTTCTCCCATGCAGGGCCCTGAACTTGGCTGGTAAAATGACAACAAGAATAACATACGCGGGATCTCTCCTTACACCCGTTAAGATTTTTCACAAACGTCGTCCCAGTTCTTCGCCACAAATACGTAACAGGATCAGCAGGGCATCATCATAACCACTGTATACATTTCGGAGATCGAGGTGGAGGGAGTTTAAATTGCTTGACCAGCAGATGAGAGGGCCGCGATCAGAATTCACTCCAAGCGAATTAGTCTGACAGGCTGTGTGTGAGGAGCCCCTTGCAGACGGGGAGCAGGGGGCTGGGAGTTATTAGAAAGAAGAGGAGTGCGGTGGTGACAGCCTGAGTTAGAGGAGCGGTACTAGACCCGGAACACTTTAAACAGACATACTGTGCTGGTTTTGATCAGTAAACGGGCGAGAAATGAAAACGCTGGGAAATAAGCAAAAAATGCCTCTGGGAGGGGTTAGCGTATTTGGGTCTCATCGGACTTCAGGATCTCGGCACGACTTAATCTTTTGGATTCTTTCCCAGCTTTGGACATAGGAGCAGGGAGAACAAAAGCGCAGGTATGTCCGCACGTGCCCCTTACAGACCCTTGGTATGTTGTACCGTAACTGTGTGTGCATATATCTGTCCCCTCCCAGACTGTGAGTTCCTCCAGGGAGGTGACAGTCTTTTCTCCATTGTTGTATATCCAGTACCTAGTAAAAATTCTTCAGGGGTTAGAAACTCAGTAAACACCTGCTGAGTGAATGAATGAATGAATGAATGAGCGAGAGTAAGTGGGACATGAGCATAGGGGAGGAAAAGAGCATGAAAAGCAGAGGGGAAAGACCTTCAGGACAAGGGTTCGAGACTTCACAGGTGTCCCCAGGACAGCCTCATATGCAGGCAGGTAAATCCAACCTAAGAGAGAACTCTACAAAGCCCAAGAAACTTCAACTAAGTGGTTTTGACCACCGGGTCACTGCAGGCAGCCGTGGCCTTTCTTGTACAGAATTAGCCTGCTTTCTTATGCACAGAGTGGACTTCATAAAGCTTGTGGACTCGATCGCACAGAATTGCCGGGGAAGTGGGACAGACGACACGAAATAACTGATTTCATGGAACAGGTTTCTAGGCAGAAACCAGTGGTTTCTTCTCCATGGCCTTCCCCATTAGTGCCGGAGAGGTCCTTTCCCCTAAGCTCCCGGATGCTCTCCTGTCCTGCTTCCTGCTGCCGTCCCCACACTGTGTGTCTGTGTGGCACGTGGAAGGCCCCCTGGTGAGTGGACAAGTCTGGCTGTAAAAGGAACGTGGTGAGATCAGGTGGAAGGACCCCAATACATCAGAGCAACTCGTTCTCCTCTCAGCGTGTTTATCAAGAAGCCTGCATGGGCTAGAATCAGTGGGCCTGCTGTTCTTTTCTTCCCCTTAGGATAGGACTGTAATCCGGGGCTCCTAAGTCAGTTTGTTTCAATAAGCAAGTTTTGTGAAAATTACCAAGACGGGCACCAGACCGCCCTGCCTCCCAGGAATCTATTCTCTTTGTGGAAGAGCGACGTCTTGCTGATTCGTGTTGAGTTTCTCCTACGCTCTTAACTACCCTGAGCAAATCCCATTCTCATGCATGCGGCAGAAGTCCTCAGATTTCCAGAAGTTCGTCTACATGCCGCCAAAGCAAACGCTAACATTTCCAGATGTGAAACGACACCTTCCTGGGGCACCTGGGTGGCTCAGTTGGTTGAGCGTCCAACTCTTGGTTTCGGCTCCGGTCATAATCTCCTGGTTCATAAGGTCAAGCCCCGTGTCGGGCTCTGCACTGGCAGCACGGAGCCTGCTTGGGATTCTCTCTCCCTCTCTCTGCCCTTACCCCAATCGCACGCATGCTCTCTCTCGCTTTTTCCCTGTCTCAAAATAAATAAATAAACATTATAAAACAAACAAACAAGAAAGCAACAACATGGGGCCCCTGGGTGGCCCAGTCGGTTAAGCGTCCGACTTTGGCTCACGTCATGATCTCACAGTTCATGAGGTCGAGCCCCACGTCGGGCTCTGTGCTGACAGCTTGGAGCCTGGAGCCTGCTTCGGATTTTGTGTCTCCTTTCTCTCTGCCTCTCTCTCTCTCTCTCTCTGTCTCTCAGAAATAAACATTAAAAAAAAAAATTAAACAACAACAACAACAACAACAATGCCTTCTCACCAAGGCTCGGTGGGCTTTTCAGAGCCGCATGCTGTGGCATATTCTTCACAGCCATGTCTTCTGGTGATCATCTAGGCACCTGCCCCTGATATCTGGCCCATCCGTCACCACATCCTAGCCCAATTCCCCTTGCTTGAGCACATGCTTTGATTATACAGGAAACAGAATATAACCCTTGCCTTACAAAGCAGTGAACAAGTGCTCTGTGGGGGTACAGCCACGATAGGGTAGAAGTAGCCCTTAACGTGCTACTTATGCTTCAGCGAGAAGCCAAGACATCGGGTGGACACCCTAGACCTCAGCCTCTATGCAACAGAACAGAGGCAGTGAGTTAGTGAAGGACAAGTCTTGCTAATTTAAAAAAATGTTTAGTACTGACCAGAACCAGGACCACACTGGTTGACTCTCTTCCCACTGTAAATGCCAGGGAGATACAGATGGGGTGAGGGCGGAAGGTTTCGGGGATCTGGCATTTAGACTCGGAGTCCCGGGGCGCCTGGGTGGCTCAGTCGGTTGGGCGTCCGACTTCGGCTCAGGTCACGATCTTGCGATCTCGCGGTCCGTGAGTTCGAGCCCCGCGTCGGGCTCTGGGCTGATGGCTCAGAGCCTGGAGCCTGCTTCCGATTCTGTGTCTCCCTCTCTCTCTGCTCCTCCCCCGTTCATGCTCTGTCTCTCTCTCTGTCTCAAAAATAAATAAACGTTAAAAAAAAAAAATTTTAGACTTGGAGTCCTTCGATGCGTGATCTGTTCATCTTTTAGAAGGTCTGAATCCTGGGGGTAAAGATCCCCACTGTCCAAGGGAAGAATCCTAGGCATCAAAATCCTTCCCACCCACAGGCTAAGTCAAGAGACAATCTGTATCTGTTGTGTGACGGACGGAAATTAGAACAGGAACCCGATGCATTTTATGAACGTGTAAATTTAGGATGATCCTATGATGGGGCTTCCTTTTCCCTCCTTTCTCTTACCAAAAGCAGGCATATCCTTGCATGCCAAGCTTTAAGCTGCTGGCATGTCAGATCACTGATGCTCTGTCCCTTTCTATTCAGATTCCATCCACGTGCCTTCGTGCAGAGTTCACGCAAATCTGCGACGCCGTGGTGCAGTGGAAAATAGCAGGAGCTCTGAGGTCAGACAGCCCTGGTCCAACGCCAGCTCTGAAAGCTACCGAAAATCTCTGCAACCCTAGACATAACAGCTAACATTTAGGTAGCACTTATGTGCCAGGTACTACTTCAGGTGTCCTACAGATTGGTAAACCTTTATGAATGGCTGTCTAACTGATGGAACTGGAAGCATCGCTGTTGGGATGGAGAGGCAATAGTGCTGGGGAGGTATGCCGGAAAGCCCCTCCCACGAGTGGTCTTGTGCACTTGGCCCCGCACGAAGGTAATGAGTGGGAGAAACTGAGGTAGCTGGAGCTCCCTGCACTTGGCCCAAACCAAGTTTGCTAGAGCCTTGTACGTCTGAGGGACAACAGCCACGGTCAGGGCCCCGCCGCACAGGCACTGGAATGGGGGCAGACTCCGCGCAGTCGGAGAGATGGGGTAAAAAGGGATCCGCCAGCTGGCAACCCGAGGTCCACGTGCAATCTGCCTACAAATATTCAAGGTGAAGAACTCCCCTGCACCTTTCAAAAGACCCACAATCTGTTGCTTTTCTGTCATGTCACGTCTTGTCACAGTCTTTTCTGTCATGATACTCAACTTTGATGCCCATTTTAACCTTGTTTGACCAAGAATATCATCATCCACAAAGAGCTATCGAGAGTGTGATGTGTCTGACCCTATGCTAGATGTTGGGCTGTGAGTATGTCGTACCCTGCAGATTACAGATCCTTTACACACGGACCAAAGGGGCGGGTGTATTAATTACCTATCGCTATGTAACAAAGTACCACAAATTTAGCAGCTGAAAACAACACACGTTTATTATCACAATTTCTGTGGGCCAGGAGTCCAGACGTGGTTTAACTAAATCCTCTGCTTAGAGCCTCTCAAGGCTACATCCAAGGTGTTGGCCAGGGCTGGGTTCTCATCTGGGGGCTCAACTGAGGAAGGATGGGCTTCTCCATTCACATGGCGGCTGGCAGCATTCGGTTTCTTGTGGTTGTAGGACTGAGAGTTTCTGTCTTTTGCTAGCTTGCTGTCAGTGACCACCTATAGTCCCCTGTCGTGTGGCGCTTTCCATAGGCAGACAGCATGCCAGCTTGCTTCTTCAAGGCCAGCAGGAGTGCTTCTAACTCCAGTCTGCTAGGTGGGAGCCTATAATTTGATGTGATCATGGGAGTGACAGCCCATCTCCTTGGCCATGTTCTATCGGTTAGAAGCTAGCTATAGGTCCCACCCACATTCAAGGGCCAGTGATTACACAAAAGCATGAATACCAGGAGGTAGGGATTAGGGGGGCCCCCTTAGGGTCTATCCACCACAATGGCAATATCCCTACTTATCAGAGATGAGCAGTGAGGGTCAGGGAAAATGATCAGGAGTAGTCACTCAGCTTGTAGGGGACTAAGGTCCATGTGTTCTGATTCCATTGGCCACTGTTCCTTCCACCAAATAGGGACAGTGGTAAGGATCCTGCCCTTAAGCAGCTTGCTAAAAATTTGGGGAGTAGGACTAGAAATAGGACCCCCCAGAACTCTGGAGTGCCATCACACAGGAGAGGATTGGCCCAGGGAATAGGTTGTCAGGAACCTTCACTGGGTTCTTGATGTGTCCCTCCCTGGACGTACCCAAGAGACACCAGAGATGAGAGGTAGGACTTTGGCTTGGAGCTAAGAAATCGTGAACTCCTGTCCAGCAGCAGACTGACTATTTTCAGAAATCCTATCCACCCAGGAGCCTCAACCACAACTTTTCCTAGGTGATTTTACAACAGAAACCCCACAACTTTCATTTGCCCCTCCTCCCACTTAGTGTTTTGACTGTGGGATTCGGAGGTCAAAGCCACTTACTATAGGTTCCTTTGTCTCCTCTGCCAGGTGCCATGGAAACTTCCCTAAAGATGGCTCTTTAATCTTCGGCTCACATTTCAACTTTAAGATCATCTGAGTACCCGTAAGGGAAGCACCTAGACTTTTGGATCTCCCATTGCCTCCCTTATCCCACCCCTGACCTCCAGGATCAAGGTCCCACCTGAAGAACTTTGACCAGATCCACTTAATTCTCTCTGGCTCTGACAGAGAGCTGTCCTGCTGGGCCACAGTGGAGAGGAGAATATTTGTGTGAAAAAGTACTATTGAAGTCTTTGTGGGCACTCGTGCGAAATCAAAGAAGTTACAAAACACCGTCCCTGTCTTACCGAACACATTCATTACGCTTTGGGGGGTGAAATCGGCACACTGCAAATGATGAACCCAAACCAATATGAGCCACTTTATGAAAAACTATGTAAATTAACTCAGTAATTAATTTTTTCTGCTTAAGTGCTGAATTACAATACAGGGTAAACGCCTTACATGACAGATGGAGGAGCCCACTGTGAACCAGAATCTGGTAGCTTGAGCCAGGCTTAGAAAGAGACCCTAGAGAGCGGTGATTCTCCGACGGGGGCCATTTTGTTTGCCGGGAACCATCTGGCCATGTCTGAAGACACTTTCGATTGTTGCAACCTGATGGGGGAGGAGGGGTCATAGAGCGAGTGCACAGAGGCCAGGGATGCTGCTATATATCCCATAAAGCACAGGGCAGCTCCCACAAACAAAGAATTATCTGGCCCAAAATGTCACCAGTGCTGACTTGTTGAAAAAAGCGAAACCAAACCAAAGTTGAAAAACTCTGGTCTAGACTTGTCCGAGAGGAAGCCTTTTAGCAAAGGTTGGGGGAGGCGGGGCAGCAGGGTAGCGAAGCAACAGATGGCGGGACGGTGGAGGCACCAACCACCGCCCCACAGGCTAATCTAGAGGGTTCTCTCTCTCCAACTAATGACAGCCCATCTTCTGACATATGGCTGGCCAGCCGCAGCGAATGTAAGAATTACAGAGTTAGAATCTTAAAGTGTTATCACTGAAAGGGTGCTTCGAGATCCAGTCTAACCCCTCAGTATGACAGATATGGACACTCAGCCATAAAGAGACAAAACTGAGTTCCTTCCTGCAGGTAGGACAACATCACCGGCTCTCAAACCCAGACCCCTAGTGCACAGCCCGGTCCTCTTTCTTCCGTTGTATGTTTGATTTTGTTTTAAGATTTTATTTTTAAGCAGGGTCCGCCCCCCACACGGGGGCTCGAACTCATGACCCCGAGATTCAGAGTCGCATACTCCACCGACTGAGCCAGCCAGGCACCCCTTTTTTTGATTTCTAAGAATACAATAGCCTTTTGAAATCTCCCATCCAGGGTGGTTCCTCCTAAGTTGAAAACTGTTCTACAGCTCAGAAGTTTGCCACATATTTCCGTGAAGGACCAGAGACTAAACATTTTAAGCTTTGTAGGCCCTGCAATTTCTGTTGCAAATACTCAGCTGTAGCGTGAAGGCAGCCGCGGGTGATGAGACACGAATACATGTAGCTCTGTGTTCCAATGAATTGGATTTATGGACACTGAATTTAGATTTCGTATCATTCTCGTGTGACAAAGAACATTATTCTTTTTTTGTATTTCCGCCATTTAAAAGTGTAAAAACAAATTCTTTTTTTTAACTTTTTTTTTTAACTTTTTAAAAAGTTTATTTATTTTGAGAGAGAGTGTGTGTGAGCGGGGGAGGGGCAGAGAGAGAGAGAGAGAGAGAGAGAGAGAGAGAGAGAGGATCCCAGGCAGGCTCCCCGGTGTCAGCGCTAAGCCCGTTTCAGGGCCCCAACTGTGAGATTGTGAACTGAGTTGAAACCAAAAGTCTGACGCTCAACCAACTGAGCCACCTAGATGTCCTAAACCATTCTTAATTTTTAATTCCGGGTCATACAGAAGGGGGAGCAGGGGCAGGGACAGGAAAAGTGTTACTAGATTTGGCCTATAGGTCACAACTGCTGAGGGCCACCTGGGTGGCTCAGGTGGTTGAGCGTCCGACTTTGGCTCAGGTCATGATCTCTCCGTCTGTGGGTTCGAGCCCCGCGTCGGGCTCTGTGCTGACAGCTCGCAGCCTGGAGCCTGCTTTGGATGCTGTGTCTCCTTCTCTCTCTGCCCCACCCCACTTGTGCTGTGTCTCTTAAAAATAAATAAAGGTAAAAAAAAAATTTTTTTAAGTTAAAAAAAAACTGCTGGTAAGTTACTATAGCTAATCCCTCTCTCTTGCTTGTTCCCCACTTTTTATAATTATAAATCCAATTTGGGAACAAAAGTTTGATCTCTATAGTCTGGCATGAAACAACTTTCAAAGCCTAGTGAAAATAAATGGCAAACCGTACACACAACACAAATCTCATTTTGTTCTACATGAAACGGAGTTTTCTATGTATATGTACACATGCACGTACGTATAAACTACAGAGAGGAAACTTTAGAAGAGCATTTATAAAATCGCTACCAGGAATTACATGGGGGAGGGGAGGAGGGTTGAGGAGAATGAGAGAATATATTTCTGTATTAGTCTTGTAATTCTTCGAAGTTTTTTTTTTTAATTTTTTTTTTTTTAACATTTATTTATTTTTGAGACAGAGAGAGACAGAGCATGAACGGGGGAGGGTCAGAGAGAGAGGGAGACACAGAATCGGAAGCAGGCTCCAGGCTCTGAGCCATCAGCCCAGAGCCCGACTCGGGGCTCGAACTCATGGACCACGAGATCTTGACCTGAGCTGAAGTCGAAGGCTCAACTGACTGAGCCACCCAGGCGCCCGTGAAGTTTTACATTGAAAAAGGATTAATGTGTCTCTTACACTACTTTGATATACATACCGGCCCCGGACCTTCACCCCCAAATCCAGCCCTTCTTGCTGTCTTACCGGAGGGAGTTGGGAAACCTCCTATAAGTAGAAAAATCCAGGAGACGGGGCTCGGAGTCAGAGGCCCCAGGCCTTGGGGTTTCTGGTCATTTTCTGTTATTCGGGGGTGGGAGGTGAGGAATGACTTTTCACTAAATTAAGGGGGACAAGAAAAAAGAAAAAGCCAGCTACAGTAGTGCTTTTTCTGCGGGGACACTGGTGGTCCAGGGCCCTCCAGAGGGAGACTGGAGTCAGAAAAGGCCTCACAGCCTGCCACCTCCTCCACCCCAAAGCCTGGTGGGGTCTGAGGCATTCTCGAACCCTCCAGCCCATGTGGTTTCAATCCCCAGCCCTGCGCCTTCCGCCCAGCCCACCCCCGTAAAGCCCAGCAGCTCGGGAGGCCCTCTGAGTTCTTTGTTTGCTCAGAGCTGGGCCCCTTGGGGCTGGCGGGCTTCCCCTTTCTAGGACATTCCGGAAATGGTAGGGCAGCCCCAGGCGAGGGCTGCAGGCTGCAGGCAGCGTGCTGGGGGAGCTGGGGCTGCCTGGGGCCCTGCTCAGGGTCCCTGGGGAGAAGTAACCCTGCGACCTCTCAGCCAGCGCTGGCCAAAGCAAACAGCGAGCACACGTCCCCAGCGCAGCTTCTGGTGACATGGTTCATTCTTAGGGAGATGGCCATCTCCCCTCTGGGACCACGCAGGCTTCACGGGCCTTTTCTCCTCTCACTCCCTCCACCCACCCACTCCCCTGCTTCGAACCGGTTTCTTCTGAATTTGAAAGCGGTTTGTAGGGGAAATTCAAGCTTTCAAAGGTGGAAGATTAATTTGGTTTTCTAGAAAAGAAGGGCTGCATGGAAACTTCTGTGGGATTCCAGGAACTGGACAGGGGAGGTTTGCTCTCGCCCAGTTTGGAATGCGGACAGACCCTGTCAGTCAGTGTGGGCAGCTTGCCATTCCTAAAAACTGAGGGCTGTTGGCCAGCCCATACGTGAGATTCCACTTAAGGCAGGTTATGAGAAAGTTACACTTTGGGCCTAGATTTCAGAAGTGTTGCTTAAAAGTAATGATCTAGGGGCTACTGGGTGACTCAGTCATTAAGCGTCTGTCTGCGGCTCAGGTCACGATCTCAAGGTTCATGGGTTCAAGCCCCGCATCAGGCTGTGTGCTGACCGCTCAGAGTCCGGAGCCTGCTTTGGATTCTGTGTCTCCCTCTCTCTCTGCCCCTCCCCCGCTAACGCTCTGTCTTCTCTCTCAAAAATAAAAACACATTAAGAAAAAAAAAACCTGTCTCCCCTTAGCCTTGGCCATTCGTGCCTATCGTTTGCACTCCACAAATCAGGATTGCCATTTTCACAGAACTACCTTACTTTCTCAGAACATCAGCACGAACATTGCAATCATGTTTGGCACCTTTCTTGAGTATTTTGGTATGCTTCTCTCTCTCTCTCTCTTTTTTTTTCTAAGTAGGTTCCACGCCCAATGTGGGGCTTGAACTCACAACCCTGAGATCAAGTTTTGCATGCTCTTTGGACTGAGCCAGCCAGGCGCCCAACGTGTTGTTATTCTTGAGGTGAATAAGGAAAAGGGAAAATTTTCCCAGGATCAAAAACAGTTCGTTTGTTTATTGCTGCTCTCAGATTGATTGCAGTTGGCCCCCGTGATCCAGGCCCCTTCTTTGCAGTTAATTTGTCACACTGCGAACAGAGCTGTCATGCTAGAGTGTCAATGTGGACATGAGACACCCTTGCCTGCAATTCCTCTGGCTCCCGGTTGCCCATGCTTCAAGGAGAAATTCTCATCTCCTTAGTATGTCGCGCAAACTCTTCCTGGTCTGGCCCCATCTACTTTTCCAGTTAATTTCCAGTCCCTAGCTCCTGTCAATTCTCTACTAAAGTCCCTGGAAATTTCTCATCTTTCCCTGAGCATTTCTCCGGGTCATCCAACAACTCTGGAATTCCTTTGGGTGCAATTACAATGTCATAGGGCAGAGAAGTGGGAAACACTGTGGTGACTTATTAAAGAAATCGTTTTCTCCACATCCACCCTCCAAACGGCTTCCCCTGTTCCACACTTAAGTGGGATCATACAGTAATTGTGTTTGACAGTTCCCCAAAGCAATCATTCCTTTCCCAAATGCCTGAATAAGGGCTGCTGCGCACTTACTGGCCTGTGTCTGTGTGGGGCTCAGTCAGCCTGAAGGAAGATAGAAATCCTGTCTTTCTGCAGTTTGGTCGGGAAACTAGAGACCCTGTTTCCGTCTTTAGGGTTGGTTCTGCTGCTTCCTGAGAGGTTTCTTGCCTCTACGTCTTCCCTCTCACTAGGATTATTCCTTTCTTTCCACTTTTGTACTCGTTATAATAGCTAAGGTAGATTTCATACTGTGTGCTTTAAACCCAGCTTTCCTGTGATTAATCCTTACAATAGACCAGCGAAATCAGGACTATTGTTAGGCAATTTATGGACAATAAAACCAGATTTATTAAAGTGAAGGATCTACGTAAGGGAAAAAAAAGGGGGGGAGGGGGATCATACTTAAGGACTCCTTTTGGACCCAAGCCCACTTAGGTGACCGTTCTCCATGCTGTCTTTAAACCTACTATTTTGAGACTTTGGAGAAGTAAATTTGGGGCTTATTTTGTTGTTATCGTCTGTTTGTTTTGCTTTGCTCCTAATCTTAAATACATAAAATTAAGCTAAGAGGAGTGCAATATTCCCTCCAAGACTCCAAATATTCTTTTCCCTGTTTGTTGCCTAACCTCTGTGGCTACCAGGAAATATTTGTTAATGGAACTGACAGGGCAAGTGGAATTTCTTCTGTACCCTTTATATCTGAGGGAGGAGAACAAAGAACTCGAACCAAATGCGGTTTGAGGGAAGGAAAAACAATCATCTAGATCCTATTTTGGAATGATGTCTATTATTTTTGAAATCCATTTAGGGAAGGAAAACAAAGAGTTTTTGGGTCTTAGCACACCTTTTCAGTTGGGTGTGACTTATCACACCCCCGTGGAGAGACCATGATGGTGTTCAGAAGCAACTTCCAACCAAGTTTTCTTTTTTATACATTTTTTAAGTTTATTTATTTATTTTGAGGGGGGCGGAGGGGCAGAGAGGAAGGAGAGAGAGAGAGGATCCCAGCAGGCTCTGCACTGCCAGCACAGAGTTCAGCACTGGGCTCGAACCCACAAACCGCGAGATCATGACCCGAACTGAAACCAGGAGTCGGACGGCTTAACCGTCAGAGCCACCCGGGCGCCCCTCAACCAAGTTTTAGATCTTTGAACTGTTTTCTGACCCGTGAACTACTTTTCTACCCCCCAACCATTTTCAGAAGCTCAACCCTCATCATTCAGAATGCTTGCTGTACATTCCCGGCTCGTGCAGAAGACACGGGTATGACGTTGGTCACATTGGGTGCCTGCCAGGGAAGGTGAGAGTGTCACTTAGGGGCTTTCCACCGTGTGTAAAAGAAAGTGTGCTGACCTTGTTCTTTCCCTCCTGATCTGCTCCGACACCATCCAGCCCACACCGTTGTTCTTCTTGACTCTCATTGCTCGGATTGCAAGGGTGTTTTTCTTCCTTTGTAACACTGCCAAAGCTTTCCAGAGCGCAGGTCAAAACACCTGAGCCTCCTTGCCCCGGGGGGTCACTTCCCAGCACCTCTCGGGCTGTTCTAGGTAACATGTGAGTAAGCCGCTGGGATGGGAACTGATCTTTGTCACCAAAGGGCCAGTCCCAGGCCTCTTGAGGCACTTACACATTTGGGGTTTCCCTGTTCGGGCCCCAGAGCTTCACATTTCTAGAAGGTAAATACCATCCAGTATTCTCTATCCCCGCCTCTAACTTTCTTAACTTCCTTTTCTTTTTAACACATGTGCTTTCTCACCGTGTGCATTCCTAGGAAGGGAGGCTCCCACCCGATCCTGCCTCAGCCTGTTCTTTTCTGCATGTGGGCGGCTTCCTGTCTGTGGCTTAGTGGTTTCCACTGCGAACAGAGTAGGAGATGAAATTCAATCCTTGGTTCTCTAAATTATATTTATTTCTCTAGTATTTTGGGCCTAGAGCTTCCATGGAGGCAAAATGTGTGTTTTGGTGAAAAGGAGGAGTGAGGGGGGAAGGATTCGATGTGAAAGGAGCACATAGTTTCTGGAAAAAAACGGCGCCCCGGAGGTCAGAAGGCCCGGGTTCCTGTCCCAGTCTTGCCATTAACTTGCATCGGTGTGACCTGACACTCAGTCACCTACTCTGTAAGGCAAAGTGGCTAGACGTTGTGAGGACAGTGGTTAAGCCCCCAGTCCTTAGTTTCAAGTACTGGGCTGTGCCATTTGTGAGTCATATTTCCTTGGGAATTTTACCTGATTTCTCCAAGCCTCGGTTTCATTGTCCGTAAAATTAGAATAAAAGTTGTACCTATTCTATAGGGTGGCTGTAAGTATAAAAAGATAGTGTTCCCTGAGCGCTTAGCAAGTGCTCAATAAAATTAGCTCAGTGAGCACTATCTTTTTATACTTACAGCCTCTCTATAAAATAGGTACAACTATTATGATGAGCATAGGGGCTCCACAGGGTTCTTCCCACATCTATACAGTTTATGACTTGATTTTTAAAAAGATCACTGATGGGGCGCCTGGGTGGCTCAGTCGGTTAAGCGGCCGACTTCGGCTCAGGTCATGATCTCACGGTCCGTGAGTTCGAGCCCCGCGTCGGGCTCTGGGCTGACCGCTCAGAGCCTGGAGCCTGTTTCGGATTCTGTGTCTCCCTCTCTCTCTGCCCCTCCCCTGTTCATGCTCTGTCTCTCTCTGTCTCAAAAATAAATAAACGTTAAAAAAAAAAAATAAAAAGATCACTGATGATTACATTTTAAATTAGTCTGCCAATTTTTTTTTTTACTGGGAGTTCTATTTCAGTTTTGTTTTTTAAGAAGTTCCTCTTCTTCCAGGTTTGCTGAGAATTTTTTTTTAATTCATGAATGGGTGTTGAATTTATTATGTTCTTTTTCTTGATCTGCTTAAATGATATTGCTTCTCTCTCTTTCTATAAATATGGGTAATTACATTGATTTTTAAAAAATGTTTATTTTTGAGAGAGAGAGAGAGGGAGAGAGAGCATGCGTGTGTGTGTGTGTGTGTGTGTGTGTGTGTGTGTGTGTGTGTGTGTGTGAGGGGCAGAAAGAGGGAGACAGAGGATCCAAAGTGATCTCACCAACCCAACCGTGAGACCATGACTCGAGTTGAAGTTGGATGCTTAACTGACTGAGCTGCCCAGGCAACCCACAATGATTTTTTTTTTTTTTTAATGTTGAACTAACCTTACATTCTGAGGATAAAACCTACTTGGTCTGATTCATTATTTTTTGTATTTGTTACTTGATCTGATTTTGTTAAGAAATGATCGCATACATGTTCACATGGTCTGTGGTTTTTGTGTGTGAGATTTGTGTGTGTGTGTGTGTGTGTGTGTGTGTGTGTGTGTGTGTGATATCTTTATCTGGGTTTTGGAATCAGAGTAATGTTGACAAAATGTGGTGGGAAGTGTTCCTTCCTTCTCTGGTTTCTGAAAGATTTTGTGTAGAATTGCTGTCATTCCTCCAGAAGAGCTAGCTCTGTTTGTTTGGGTTTTTTTAGAGATTTTATTTTTAAGTAATCTCTACACCCAACGTGGGGCTCGAACCTGCAACCCCAAGATCAAGAGTCACATGCTCTACCGACTGAGCCAGCCAGGTGCCCCTATCTCTGGTTTTTAAATGTGAAAGAGATTGTCCCCTTAATACCCCCTTCCCTGTCCAAGCAGTCTTAATTACCAATATGGAAAAGAAGTCATTATCTCAAAAGGTGGAAAAGTCTAACAATACGGTTCAAAAAGAGCTTGAATAGGTGAAGGAAAAGTTTAAAAAGGAAGAATTCTACTGTACTCAAAAATTATTTAGCTGTGTAGGATATTACGAAATCAAATATATTTCATGATGAAAGTATAGGTTTATAGCTTCCCATGTTTTTCCTGTATAACATTTATCACATTTACAGATTGGATCTAATTACTTAATCATATTAATTTATCACATTAAACATAATTAGATACTTATAATTATTTTTCTTTTATTCTTGTGAGTCTTCTTTGGACAATTATAAGCTTCATTAGGGGAGAGACTAACTCTGTTTTCCTTACTATTATCTTCATAAACCTGGCTCAGTAGTAGAAAGCTGGTAAATATTTAATTCATGACTGGATAGATAAGGAATAAACTCATTAATACTTTTACAGAGGCTGGTGGGTACTGAATAGGTGCTTAGTAATTGTCTGTTTAGGGCATGCTCACTCCTGCCGTGGGAGGGGGGTCTAGGAAGCAGGGAGAGTGAGTTCTCAGCAAAGTGGCTCAGGACCACTCTTACAGATATAGAACGTTGAATGCTCACAAAGGAGTTTCCCCTTGATCCTGTAGACCCAAGGTGAGGCCATCGGAGGCAGTTAAGGAAGGCAATGCTTTGCAGACTTTCCCCCCAAGTACGCCTAAAGGCAGAGGAAGGAACCTACATGTGTACCCCGGGGGACTTGGCAACACAGCCCAGAATAACCTGCCACAAGGGCATTTCTTTAAAGTCTTGCTTTAGCTTAAAACTGCATATGAATTTTGTGTTCTCATATTTTTAAAAAAATACAGGTCCTTGTTTTCAATCGCTCACCACAAGCTTCCCCGAAAATACTGATTACGTGATTATTCTACAGCTTTTGTGGCCCTGTCATACTGCCCATGTCCCCCAGGGAGATGAGCATATTTGTTTGAGAAGTACAAAATAAGGAGAACACCCATTTTTCTCACTGCTATATCCCCAGCAATCTCAGTGTCTGACACTTAGCAGATGCGCAGGAAGTGTTTATTAAATGCAATTTATCCAAGGGATACAGGAGTGCTGATGCATAGGGGCACTGGTACCCCAATGTTTATAGCAGCACTCTCCACAATAGCCAAATGATGGAAAGAGCCTAAATGTCCATCAACTGATGAATGGATAAAGAAATTGTGGTCTATATACACAATGGAATACTACTTGGCAATGAAAAAGAATGAAATATGGCCTTTTGTAGCAACGTGGATGGAACTGGAGAGTGTGATGCTAAGTGAAATAAGCCATACAGAGAAAGACAGATACCATATGTTTTCACTCTTATGTGGATCCTGAGAAACATAACAGAAGACCATGGGGAAGGGGAAGGAAAAAAAAAAAGTTAGAGAGGGAAGGAGGCAAACCATAAGAGACTCTTACAAACTGAGAATAAACTGAGGGTTGATGCGGGGATGGGGGAGAGGGGAAAGTGGGTGATGGGCACTGAGGAGGGCATCTGTTGGGATGAGCACTGGATGTTGTATGGAAACCAATTTGACAATCAATTTCATATAAAAAAATAAATGAATGAATGATGGCCATGAAATGACGTAATCTGACCAGATATTCTTTTTTTTAATGTTTTTATTTTATTTTTTTTAAAGTTTATTTATTTTTGAGAGAGAGAGAGACAGAGACAGAGCACGAGTAGGGGAGGGGCAGAGAGAGAGAGGGAGTCACAGAATCCGAAGCAGGCTCCAGGCTCTGAGCTGTCAGCACAGAGTCTGACGTGGGGCTCGAACCCACGAACTGGGAAATCATGACCTGAGCTGAAGTCAGATGCTTAACCACTGAGCTGCCCAGATGCCCTGAATGTTTTTAATGTTTATTTATTTTGAGAGAGAGAAAGAAAGAGAGAGAGAGACAGCGTGCACACTCACAAGTAGGGGAGGGGCAGGGAGAGAGGGAGAGAGACAGAGAATCCCAAGCAGGCTCCGCATCGTCAACACAGAGCCCAACCTGAGGCTTGATCTCATGAACCGTGAGATCATGACCTGAGCTGATAATCAAGAGTCGGGAGCTTAACTGACTGAGCCACCCAGGCGCCCCCTGACCAGATACTGTAAATGGTTTTTGTTTTTTTGTTTTCTTTGAGGCGGGTGGGTGGAGAGCGTAAGCAGGAGAGGGGCAGAGAGAGAGGGAGAGAGAGAATCCCAAGCAGGATCCATGCTCCGTGAAGAGCCCGATGCAGGGCTCAGTCTCACGAACCAAGAGATCATGACCTGAGCCAAAATCAAGAGCTGGACACCCAACCGACTGAACCACCCAGGTGCCCCCTGACCAGATATTTTAAAAGGTGACGTGGACAGGTGGCTGTTGGATTATTTCAGAGACACAGCCCAGTCATATTGGCACTTCAGTCCTCTGCTGCCACATAGGCCTGTCTGCTGAGTTTTCGAGATAGAGCCTTGTCCCTTTTCATCTCCATTCACTCACCTGGACAGCACGGTCCACCAAAAGCATGGGAATTTAAGAAAGTTGGGGGGGTGGTGGCAAAAATAAGTCTCCACTTGCTTCTGATTTAATCCCAAACCGTGGTTAACCAGTGAGCTGGGAGAATTGTACATAAAAACAGAGACAGTTGTTCAACTAAAAATAACAACAACAACAAATTAGAGCTGTTCTCGAGGGGCCAATTCAAACAGTGTTTTTCTAGAAGCTTCCCTCTCGTAAATCTCACCTCAGATGACTCACTCCTTCCTCTCTGCAACCTTGAGTGATGAATCCACTCCTGCTCGAACGTCCAGCACTCATTCCTGCCTCTCTGGCTTGGCCAAATCCCTTCACCCTGTCACCCACCCCGCCCAGTGAAATGCTCGGATCTTTCACACTGGAAGTTTCATATCCTTCACTGATTTCATCATCCACAGGCTGCCATCTCCTCTGAGTTCCTGTGGCTTTCCAGGTTGTACCAATTTTGTGCTGTCTTGTGATATTCTTTGATTCTTTCACCTAACTTAGCACTTTACTGGACGCTCCGTGAGGACGGAACCGGGACTCCCATGTTAACCCTACTCCCGTTGTCTTCCACGGCATTCCCGTGCAAGGCTGGGAAGGGGTACCTGGTCACGTGGTTGGTTCACTGGTCGCTACAGGAGCTGGTAGTCACCGAAGTCTGCCTGCCCGTCCCCCGCAGCTCCTCACGGGGTTTGCCACCAACTCATTAACGAGAATCTTCAGATCTCTGCTAGAGTCCTGTTAGAGTTCATGGCCCCAGAAAGGTCACAGCTGGAGGCCAACGTATCATGCCCAGAAAAGCTGATTCCAGGACTAAAAACCACAGTGGCTTTTAAAGACCACAGAGAAAACGAAAGAGTTCGACAAACATGTGTCCTGAGAAGGCCTCAGTCTCTGGTAGGGTTTCCAAGTTGCAGACACAGCAGAAGAGAGGAGGGTACAGGCAGGAACTCTGTCTGGCAGAACAGGGTTTCATTTATGCTGAGCATGGTGACTTCGTCCCCAGGATTTCTGCACTTCCTTCATGTGGTCTGAGAACCTTGACGCGTTTTCCCCCAGTCTGACCAAAATAGCTTAAATGCAACATGCCTGGTGAACAGAAGGGAAGGGAGGAAGAAGGGAAAGAAGGATGGAAGGAAGGAAGGAAGGAAGGAAGGAAGGAAGGAAGGAGGGAGGGAAGGAAGGAAGGAGGGAAGGAAGGAAGAAAGGAAAGGGTAGGGAAGGGAAGGGAAGGAAAGGAAAGGAAAGGAAGACATTCACAAAATTCCCGCACACCTTTTCTCTGTGCATTTCCTAAATCAAGATTAGCAAAAGGACTCACGGTTTTCTCATTCCAGACGAGACTTGCTCTCACATTTTTCTGTGCCCTTCTCTCAGGCAAGATCTTATGGAGAAGAGACAGAATGCGCTGGGAAGCAGCAGCTTCCTTTCCCTCTTCTATCATGCTGAGCAAAGGCTGTTCCAGCAGAAATGCTTTCTGGCAGGAGCGTGACCACCCTGTCCCGATGCGCACATCCCAAGTACAAGAATAAGCACTTCTGTTCTCAAAGAATGACCCCAAAGGGCACAGGGTTCCATGGCAGGATCCCAGAGGAGGGACATAGCCCTGCCAAGATGACTGCCTGTTGGACAGAGGAAGAGGGAGGGTAAAAAGCCACAGATACTATCAAGCCTTGAGTTATTCTCAAAAACGGTGAAAAGAAAGTGTCTACAGTATTGAAGACAATAGGGACGCCTGGGTGGCTCTGTCGGTTAAGCGTCCAACTTCAACTCAGATCATGATCTCACGGCTCATGAGTCGGAGCCCCCCATCAGGCTCTGTGCTGACAGCTCAGAGCCTGGAGCCTGCTTCCGACCCTGTGTCGCCCTCTCTCTCTCTGCCCCTCCCCCACACATGCTCTGTCTCTCCCTCTCTCGCTCCCAAAAACTATAATTAAAAAAAAAAAAAGTTAAAAAAAAATCAGGGCAGTATCGAAGACGATACCTGCCCCCACCCAAATCACTTACTGATGTTTGAGGTCATGTGGTCGATGGAACACCGTTGTGTTTCTCTGCTCCCCAAATCCCATTGAGATGAAAGTGAAGGAGTAAAATGGATATAAATCCACCAGGACAAGAGAATGAGGGAGGAAACAAAGGAGAAAGAAAGGCTGACAAATGTTTGGGTGAAGCGAAGCAGATGCAGGAGAGACAACTGACTTGCCAAATTCTCTGGGATCTTGAAATTTTAAAATATGCAACGAGGGCCTTTTTGTAAGGAGTGAAAACCCCTTTAATGACAATTCCTAAGTGTTAGCTTCGGGCCGAGTTCTGAATGCCAAGCACCTGTATTTGCTGTATTTGTTTCTTTTGTTTTTTTTTCAAGGCTGCTTTTTTTTTTTTTTAATTTGATTTTTAAGTAATCTCTACACCGGGACATGGGGCTTGCCATATTTGTTTTCTTGTTTATTTTCACTTTCTCGCGGTGCACGTGCAATTCAACCGCCTCCTTGTGTAACGTGGGGGCACCTGTGACTTGAACAAGCCCCGGTTCTTAACGTCAAAACGGACGTGGTGAACCGTGTCTGTGCGTGTGTGTGCACGCCCACTGTGTGCGGGTGAGCTGCACAAAAACGGGGCTGTCTTGCGGCTGTGTGCAAACACTGTCTTTTTCTTTTCAAGGTGGAACCTCAAGAGGGATCTTTTTCTTGTGTCCCATCTCAAACAATGAATATTTTTTCCCCCAAATGCGGTATCGACCAGGTTAAAGACAGAGTCTTCTAAATCTAGTAAAGCTGAGCCCCCATTGCTTATGGATGGGGAGCCAGTTCGCGAAAAGTCTCAGGAACTGGAGGCGCCACAGATACAGCAAAATGCGGAGCAGAGACATGGTCTTAAAGCTGGGGAGTCAGGTGAAAATCTGTTTAAAAAAGATCTCAGGTTCTCCTGCTGGACGTTCCATGGAAGGGCCCAGCTCCTCCCCCATCCCACAGGAGAAGGGAGTTTGAGAGGCCTTCTCTCTGAGGCTGTTTGATTTGCATTTCAAATTGGACTCCCCAACCCCTTTCCTCACCCAGCTCAGAGATCATGGGCCACTGCCCACCTCCCACTGACAGATGGGTGATTTAAGAATTCTCCTCCGGAGAAAGAGAACAGCTTCCGAGAAGAAGCCTACAGACGCTGACATTTGGGAAGGCCACTGTGAAAAAAAAAAAAGCTACAGAGAAACCCACCGTACAAAGCCATTTGTGAAAAGTAAGAGGAAAACAAATAGAAACAGAGATTTTGCAGGGAACCCTGTGATTAATATCCTCGGAGACATAAGGGAAGATATTGTACGATGTTTTGCAAAAGGAACAGATTAATAATAATAATAATAATAGCAGTTTTTATTGAAAATTTACTATGTACCAGGCTTGTATGAAAGCTAACTTTACCAGCATAGCATTCCTTTATTCCTCATTTAATGCCTATGAGTTGGGTACCATTATTTCCCCTCCATTTTATATATGAGACAGCTGAGGCACAGAGAGGTAAGGGAAGTGTCAAAGGTCATACACCCAGAAAGGCGTGTATACTAAATATATTGAATCCCTGATTTTAACAACTACCGTATTTATAACGTCCCCTGAGAGAGCCTTTGAAAAAAATTCTTGGAAAAACTCAATCAAAAACCATGAGAAAAACATGAAAAATAGAGGATCAATCCAGGATCAATATAACACATATATATACAAACGGGAAGAAAATAAAATGAAAGGAATTATTCTTTGTTTATTTATTTATTTATCTATTTTTGAAAGAGAGAGCATGGGCACATGCGGGGGGAAGGGGAGGGGGCAGAGAGAGCGGGAGAGAGACAGAATCCCAAGCAGTCTCCGTAGGTTGTCAGCATGGAGCCCAATGCAGGGCTCGGGCCCACGAACCATGAGATCATGACCTGAGTTGAAATCAAGAGTCGGATGCCCAGCTGACTGAGCTACCCAGCGCTCTGGAAGGAATTATTTTTAAATAGTATAATAACATTTCCTGACATTTAAATAAAATAGGCTTTCAGACTGAAATGAACAGAACAAGAGACTTGCAAACCAACACCCATCTGGGCACCCATCTTCATTCTGGGAATGAAGATAAGACCCTAAAAACTTTCAGAAAAAAGAGGTCACTTACAAAAGATGGGAATTAAATTTGGCATCAGATTTCTCAACAGTAACCCTGGGAAGCTGGAAGTCCATGGAGCCATGCCTTCTGAAATTTGAGTGAGAATCCTATCCAGCCTAACATTCTATACCCAGCCGAACCGTGAATCAAGCATGAGACACAGAATGCACAGGAACTGACAAGTGTTACCTATAGGAGGGAAACTGAGACCCGGGTGCGGGCAAGAGGCTGACTCTTCACCATATGCCATTTTGTTCTGTTTGTTTACCATACGCTTATATTATATTATCCCAATAAGTTTTTTAAAAGCTTTTTTACGTGGTCCTAATAATGACCTGGATTTGGAAGCCACCCATCTTAAGTTATAAAGCACTTGGGTGACGTCTTGTTCTTCACCAGTCCTCTCCCGCGTAAGCGTGAAATACACCTGGTCAGGGGGCAGGGGGAAAGGGAGGTCAACCGGAACCTGTTTGCACTGCTGATGCGAAGATCATCTGGAAGACAGTTCTTGGGCGCGCCAAAGCCAAGACTCATCATTAGGCCATTTGAATAAATACATGAGGGAATGAATGAATAAATGAGCAAGAAGCGGCCATGTGAGTCATCTGGGTGTGGGTGAGTAACAGGAAGAGAGCAAAGTTAGGGGAAATTACTTGGCATTAGGAATCCTCCCTTGCAGAGAACTGACATGTTCTTCAGGGATATATCCTGAGTGCAGGGAGCCAGATCGCAATTCTGGATCTATTCTTGCCACCTTAATGTGAGAAGCCGCTGTCTGCTGTAGTTGATTTATCTGCATACCATCATTAAGTAGCATACAGATCAACGTCCAGATTTTTAATTGCCATTATCTGTCCCTGGGAGAAGAGAAACTCTATGTTTCCTGTGAAGCGTGAGCTATACCTGATTACAATTCTGCTCATACACTTGACGTAAGAAGAATATTAAAGCTCACTGCAGTCCTTAAGAGCTTATCTAATACACTAATTATTTTTAAGCCCTTTAGAAAGAGTTGGTGCTAAGTGAATAGTATGATGAATATGGTCAACTTTTTACGAATATGTTAGTAAGAATGTATTCCAAGCACTTTACGTGAATGATCACAGCTCGGTAGCATCAGCCTCTCGGAGAAGGATTAAAATAGTCTTTAATGTTGGATACAAACACCATATGGGGAATTACTGTCTTTCGCATTCTACCTGCCATAATCTCTGAAGACAGTTCTGCCCCTCTGCCCCCAAACACACACCAAGATCAGGATGGCACAACTTTTATAAAAATTTTCCCATGATAGGGGCACCTACGTGGCTCAGTCAGTTAAGCATCTGACTTTGGCTCAGGTCATAATCTCATGGTTCATGAGTTCGAGTCCCACGTGGGATGAGGACGAGCCCTGCTTGGGGTGAGCTCCACTTCTCTCTCTCTCTCTCTCTCTCTCTCTCCCTGCCCCTCGTGGAATTCTCTCTCTCTCTCTCCCTCTCTCTGCCCCTTGCTCACTCACTCTATCTAAAAAAAAAAAATCCCATGACATAATTCCAGGAAAATGTATTATCAGAGTGATATGAAGATTATAGTTTACCTTCTTTGTAGAGCATAGGAAGTCTGGCATCAGAATCTTTAGGTTGGAATTTTGGCTCTAGATATTATTAGCTCTGGAGTCTTAGCAAATTAGTAGCCTTTCTGAGTCTCCGGTTTTGTTCTGTAAAATGAGGCAAAACCCTGCCTCATAGGGTTAAATGATTAAGTGAATGATTAAGTATACACACACACACACACACACACACACACACCATATGTATACATACGTAAATATTCCTTAGCATACAGTAACTGGTATATAGTAAGCGCTCAATAAATGCTAGTTACTATTAATATTATAAAACGTTTTTGTAATTTTCATAGTACTTTCAGATAAACTAACGCTAAGCTATAATTCCCACTCATTCTGCAGAGCAAAACTGAAAATACATGTGGGGAAGAACTGTGAAATCTGAACAGTGCTATGCAAATATAAAAGTGGTAATATCAAACTTATTATTGTATTTCCATAAAACAGAATGAAAAATTCATGTCAGCACTCACTCTTAAGGGATGTTGTGATTACCAAAACATTAATGAATGGTTAAAGCACTTTTTAAGTCTATAAGACAATGATTATCATTGTGAGTGGAGAGGTAGAGGAAGTTATTGTATAATTTTTAAAGCTTTTATTAAGTTGGGTAGTAGGCAGCCTCTAAGATTGTCCCTAATGATTCCTGCCTCCTGCTGGTCCCCTCTCCTTGAATGTGGGCTGGAATGATTTGATTGCTTATAACAAATAGAATATGGCAACAGATGTCTCCTCTGAGTTTCCATCTTAGGCACTGTTTTGTGCTCCCTCTTGGATCCCTCACGCCGAGGGAAGCCAGCTGCCATGTGGTGATATAGCCCTGTGGAGAGGCCCACGTGGTGGCTGAGACCTGCCACCAACCACATGGTAAGCTGACAGGTGGCTTCTCTGTGCCTCAGGTGAGCCTTCAGATCAGACCACAGCCCCATCCAGCAGTTTGATTCCACCTCATGAGAGTCCAGAGCTGCCCGGCTGAGCTCTGCCCGGATTCCTGCCTCCCAGACACTCCGAGATAAGATATGTTGGTTGTTTTGAGCTGCAGAGTTTAGGAGAGTTTGTAATGCAGCAATAGATGATTAGTAAAAAGTGTAATACATAAAATGCACAACCCGTAAGTATACAGCTTGATAAATTTCACAAAATGAACATGCCCCAACAGGCACCCAAATCAAGAAATGGAACAGGGGCACCTGGGAGGCTCAGTTGGTTAAGGGTCCAACTCTTGATTTTGGCTCAAGTCGTGATCTCACCGTTTGTGAGTTTGAGCCCCAGATAGGGCTCCACACTAATGGCCCAGAGCCTGTTTGGGATTCTCTCTCTCTGCCCTTCCCCCAGTTATGCACGCATGCTCTCTCTCTCTCTCTCTCTCTCTCTCTCTCTCTCTCTCTCAAAATAAATAAATAAACTAAAAAAAAGAAAAGAAAAGAAATAGAACATAGTCAGCACCTTAGAAGCCTCCCTACGTTCCCTTCTACTCATCATCTCTTCCTCTGAGTAACCACTCTTTGGAATTCCGACAGTATAGACGAATTCTTTCTGTTTTTGTATGTTACGTAAATAGAATGACGTAGTATGTACTGTTTTGTGTCTGTCTTCTTTTGATCAGCATTATATTCATATCTAGTTTCTTAAAAGTGTCCTCTAAACTGCCATTGTGTAATCACAGTATTTAATCTATTACAAATAACAGTAAAGAAGAGTGTGAATTTTTATATATGCAAAAAATGGGAGCATAAGTAGAGAGATATTGAGAAGCAATTCTGTATGTGGCCAAGAGTAGAAAAGATGAAGAAAAACTTTGAGGGAACTCGTAAGAATGCTAGCGTGACACTCGATCAATAAAATTTATGTTACACATATATCCTGGGAGGCAGTATAATATACCATTAAGGGTATGGATGTTAGAGTTAAAATGGCTGGGTTTGAACTGTGGCACCAGTCCTTACTAACTTTGTGATCTTGGACAAAGTCATCTCTCTGCATTTCAGTGTCTTTGTCTGTAGAGTGTGGGTAATAATAGTGCTTACCTTACAGGATTGTTGAGAAGATTAAAAATGGAAACGAATAGGGGTGCCTGGGTGGCTCAGTCAGTTAAGCGTCTGACTTCGGCTCGGGTCATGATCTCACAGTCCGTGGGTTCAAGCCCCGTGCCGGGCTCTGTGCTGACAGCTCAGAGCCTGGAGCCTGCTTAGGATTCTGTGTCTCCCTTTCTCTCTGTCCCTCCCCCGTTCATGCTCTGTCTCTGTCTCTCTCTCAAAAATGAATAAACATTACAAATTTTTTTAAAATGGAAATGAATAGAAATCAAGTAGCACAATGCCTTGCCCATAGTAAGCATTCAAAAATTGCTAGCTATTGTTAAGAAATGTTTCCATAGAGGGGTTTTAAAATATACTGGATGGCGAATGTGTATTATCTATCATTTTGTCTCATGCAGGAAATGATTTGCCTGTGAGTAGAAAATACAGCTTGCTTGATTCTTTTTGTTTGTTTTGTGAACCTTGAAAAGAAAATAACCAGTGAGTTTATCAGCAAGATGAGTTAATCAAGGAATAGCAGAGGAATTGCAGTTTGGGACATGCAAAGCATGGTGAACCATAGGCAAGTCCAGACAACAAAGGAGAAGAATATTCTTTTCTAGAGGAAAGGAGGAAGTTGGGAGGGGCTGTTTTAAATGAAAGTCCATTGGACCAGAGCAAGAATTTGGGGTTTTGGTGACTTCCCATTGGCTGAGTTGCAGTGGTTCTCATTAGCTGAGTTGTTGCCGGGCAAAAAGAAAACCTTCCTTCTTCCTGCTGGGGTATGTAAAGTAAGTTTTGAGGAGTGGTACCTGCATAAGCACGTCCCTTCAGAACTTCCCAACTCCATTTTGGTTGACATTTTTTCTTTATTCGTTTTCAAAGTTTCATGACTCTCCTCTCTATCCCTAGAGAAGGTGACTGAGGGAGAAAGAGATCTTCTCTTTGAAGATCATCTTCTCTTTGATATTAGTTTTTATAGGAAGGTAGATGGGATAGATAATGGCTGAATTGCTGCTTTAATTTATCAGTGGATTTTTATCAGCGTAATCTCAATTTTCTATTGCCATGAATCCCTAACAACTGACTATTGCATTCTCAACTGTAAGACCGTGTCTGTTTTTAATTTCCTCCCTCTGTTCAAATCTCTGCCGAAGGTAATAAAAGATTTAGACTTAGAAAGAGACTTAGCATTTGAAATGAGACAGAGGCTATAAATAGACATGTCGATGAAATAGGTTAGTGAGGGATCTAGTTCTCAGAATCTCAGAATCAAAAGGCTCACATTCTTGTCTGATCTGTGTACGGACACAGACATGCTTGCAGGGTTCTCTGCACAGGTTTTCCTACATGCACAAAAACGAATACGTGTATGGAAAATGGACTAGCGTGTTTCCAAGAACAGAATTCCGAGGGATAACAAGTGTATTTCTGAGCAGCAGGGTGATTGATCCCTGTGGACCGGGTCAGTATCCTTTCTCTGACAATTGTTGCTAGAGGTATCAGGATAAAACTCTTGCACAGTCAACAGAGTCAACCCCCAGTCTGTAGGACTGTGACACAGCTCACATGCCGTTTATGTGATATTACCGCCCATTCTGTGGGAACTTGTCAAGACCAAGGGTCCACGGTGATGTTCCAGTCTGTCAAGTACTGAGGTCAGCTTTGCAACTGGTTTCCTAAGCAGTCGGGCTGCCATTTTCGGTCTTTGGAACGCCATCCCCTCAGTTATCACTGCTCAAATTCCAATCTGTTCTTCAGGGTCCAGTGCTCCCTTCGGCAGCACATTCACTAATAATCCTTCAAGGCCCAGGTGAAATACTTCCTCTTCTACGAAGCCATCCCTGATCACCTTGGTGACCTTCCTCTTCTTAATTCCCTTACCACTTCCTGACCGTCACGTTGATATTGATCACACACCGTCCTGAACTGGGTTTGTTCAATACCTGTTTTGTTTCTTTATTATCGTGATCTCTTTATAGACAAAAGACAATGACATTGATCTTTGTTTCCAGCAGCATCTAGTAGGGTAGCAGGAATGCCACTCATATTCGTCCAGCAAAGGTGAACTTCTAGCTACTCCCCTCTGGTTACCCACCATTTTGTCAATGTTTCTTTTTGGGGCACCCAGAATCTGAAGCATTGAGGATAAGGTGTTTGTTTAAGGACATTCCATAGAAGTCAGTATCGCTGATTATCCTACGACATAGAAGTCAATATCCCTAAGCATCTCCTGATTGTACAATACTAAAAAATTTGATCCTAACAACTATCAATATCTTGGAACAGTTTTGCTACGATTTCAGATTCTCAATGATAATAAGGGAACATGAACTATTTGATACGTTTCAGCAGACTGGTTTTAAATATGAGATTGTCCGGAAGGCAAGACAATGACCTTCTGCAGCCCTTCCCAAACTTGAGATTGTGGATTACGTATAGCCAGGACATTCCAGGATTTTGTAATTCAGTACGGTGCCGGCCTAGAACAAAGACTATACTTCAAGACTGAAAAGACCTTGAGATTTCTTTTGCTGATTCCTCAGTCCTTCTAAGCCATCTGTGATGGATTTTTGTTCCTTCCCTTTGTCTTTTCTTATTGACTCTCTGCTAAAACAATACTTCACAGCGCCTGAGTAATCGATTTGCTTCATAATAAATTCTACAAGTAAAATAAGGTTTTTGATCTCAAGGTAAACATCCATTTCAGTTGGAAAAAGTTAAAATCGTGAACTTAAGCTACTAAAATAGTATATGCTTCTCTTTCCTTGATAAGGTTCCTCTCAAACGTCTGACCATATTTTCTGATTCCTGTTGCCCTTGAAAACTAAATGTGCATCGTTTGAAATTTAGTATATAATCACAAGTGGCAACAAAGTGCTTATCAAGCTTAAATCCAAGGTCATCTATAATTCTTTGTCAGTTATCATCCTTCTTGCTAATAGAAGAACTGCATTAAAGAGGAGGCACGGCTAAGCCTCTCTAAGTAAATTCTGCCCCCTTGTGGATTTAAACGTCCACAGATAGGAAAGAAATGTAACTGCCCGGGTCAGTTCCCTTGAATTCTTTCAAAAAGCACCTCGACAATCTTTAAAAGCAATGATAACAATGAAACCAAACTAGATCATTTGTGTAAATTGCATAAGAGATGATTGATGGTGACAAAACACACTATACTGACAATAGGATACATTTTATCTTATACTTTGCATCCCATTCAGCTAGGACAATGCCTTGGATATTAATGTATCAATTAATACTTCATACAATATTATAGTTAGAAAGGACTTTGATGTTGATTCAACATCCATGTATAAGGATCCCTCTTATAGCCCCTGACGCATCCCCAACTTGAATGATGCCGGTAATGGAAAATCCACGAAATAAGGGGGGTGCCTGGGGGGCTCAGTTGGTGAATCGTCTGACTCTTGGTTTTGGCTCAGGTCGCGATCTCACGGTTAGTGAGTTTGAGCCCTGCATCTGGCTCTGTGCTGACAGTGCAGAGCCTGCTTGGAATTCTCTCTCTCTCTGTCTCTCTCTCTCTCTGCCCCTCCCCCACTTGTTCTCTCTGTCTCTCAAAAATAAATAAACACACATAAGTAAACAAACAAACAAACAAATGATACAGCTCATTCTCCTGTCAGACAGGACTGTTAGAAAGTCTGTCAACATAGGAAGCTGAAATGGAATAAGTCTTTTGTAAGAAAACCATATCATTTGAGAACTGGAAAGAGGTGTTGGAGATCTCCCAGTCTATCATTTTATGGTCCAAGCTATTATGCCATCTGGACCCAATCCTACCTTCTAGAAGAACACCCGACAAGTAACAATACTTGTTTTGCAGCCTTTTAAATGTTGGAAGGTAGGTACTACGCGGTCCCTTAGCCTCCCATCTTCCTAAGTTTTCCCCTATAATTGTGTCAACCCTTACTCACTGGATATGTTTTTCAGACCCCCTCCTCTGGCTAGCATCGAATACGATGGAAGTGTGCCACCCCATATTTGGGACCTCAGACCTCTGTTAATGCAGCCCAGACTCTTGTCAGTTTTCTCCGCAGCCATATCACACTGGTGGTCACTATAAATCTTGTAGCCGCCCAGGTCCCCTGGCCTTCCTGCTCTGGGCTTGCGTCTAGCTGTAACTTCTAACATTTGTCTCTATTAAATGTCATCTCACTTTTGGCTCAGGATCCCAGCTAGCAAGATAATTATATATCTTTTTTAAATTTATTATTTGAGAGAGAGAGAGCGGAGCAGGGGAGCGGGTGCCGAGCACGCACACGCACGAGAGAGAGAGAGAGAGAGAGAGAGAGAGAGTCTCAAGCAGGCTCACGGCCATGAGATCATGACCTGAGCCAAAACCAAGAGCCAGACGCTTAACCGACTGAGCCACCCAGGTGCCCCAAGATAATTATCATTTTATTTTATTTTATTTTATTTTATTTTATTTTATTTTATTTTAGAGAGAGAGAAAGCACATGAGCAGGGGAGAGGGGCAGAGGGAGAGAGAGAAAATCTTAAGCAGGCTTTACACTCAGTGTGGAGCCCAGTGTGGGGCTGGATCCCACAACCCTGGGATCATGACCCGAGCTGAAATCAAGAGTCGGACGCTCAACCGACTGAGCCACCCAGGCGCCCCAAGGGAGGCGATCACTTTTAATCCATCTGTGTTTAGTCTGAAGATGTCTTCAATTGCCTTCTGTAGTGTGAGGCTCTCCGTTCCCCTCTTCCTCTGACCTTCCCCCACTAGCTCAGGCTCTTAGGCTCCTTCTTCACTCACCCCTCCCCCACTCCATCTTCCTGTTCCCTCTTCCTTCCTCTTCCTTCTCCCTTTCTCTCTTTTCATCCCCCAAACCAACCCACAGACGGGAGAGGGGGAGGAAGTTCAATATCTGGCCCCCTGACCCGAGCCACCTCTCAGGCTGCCACCTGGGTCCTTGCACACGCACACCACGAATTTTAGGGACTTCAAGAACAAACAGTCGCCTCTGGGGGGACACAAGTAAGAAGTCACCCGCACTTTCAGATGCCTGAAATTCCACTGATGACCCACAAGCCTCACTGAGTTGGCTGTAGGCTTTCTCTAAATATCAAATATATGTTTGTGTTTGAGAAGACATGAGAGCATATCAGTTGCTTAGTAGGTCACAGTGAATGTGGTTTTCCTTTTCCGAAGACCTCATAAAGGGAAATGGCCCAAGAGATTCTGGGGTGGAACTGGGAGTAGGTTGGGAAGGCAAAATATATAGAAGAGAGACTTCTCTAGTTGTCAGTGAGGGAGCTTGAAGGAGGGGACAGGAGAAGACCATGCTGCATTCTGTTCAAGTTGCCCCTACACCACCTCCGGGCTGCGCAGGAGAAGCATGTCTGTCTTTCCAGAACTATCTCAATCCCACTTATCACCAGAGCCTCCTTCACCCACTCTTGTCAGAAACGATCTTCCAGGGGCGCCTGGCTGGCACAATCAGTAGAGCACGTGACTTCATCGTGGGGTTGTAAGTTTGAGCCCCATGTTGGGTGTAGAAGAGATTACTTAAAAATAAAAAACCTTAAAAAAAAATAAATGAGCTTCCATATAGTATTATTAACTTTCTTAGGTGTGATATTATTGCTGTGTAGAAGAATGCCCTTCGTTGGTTTTTTTTTTTTGTGTGTGTTTATTTAGAGAGTGAGTGTGTGTGCAAGCTGGGGAGGGGCAGAGAGAGAGAGAGAATCCCAAGCAGGCTCCATGATGGCAGTGCAGCACCTGACTCGGGGCTTGAACTCACAAACCATGAGATCACGACCCGAGCCGAAATCAAGAGCCGGACGCTTAACCAACTGAGCCACCTAGGCGCCCCGAGAATGCCCTTAGTTTTCAGAGGTGCTTGCTGAAACATTTAGAGGTTAAATGTTCTGCTATCTGCGACTTACTTTCAACCAGTGCAGCAAAAAATACACATATAGAGAGAGAGAGACAAAGCAAATACGGCCAAATACTAACAGTTATCCAGCAAAATGACTTCCAAACTCCTCACCATCCTGCTTTATCTCCTCAGCATGTTCTTCTGGTTTTTCTTGCCTTTTGAAGTACAGTTGTAGAATTATGAATAATAATAATTACCATGTGTGACTGGTTACTCTACACCGTGTATCTGTGCTAGGCACTTTACGTACATCATATATAATCCTACAACAGTCTTTCCGGGTTGATGTTTTTCTTCTCGTTTCGCAGGGAGGAAAAATGACGTGGAGTGGTCAGGAAATTAATTGGACTTATGGGTACTGTTTAAGTCCCTGTTGATCTGACTCCAAAGTTTATGCTCTTTCTATTACATCATGCGGTCTCTTGAATTGTACATAGTGTTCCAGAAACAGCCAGGAAGGCGCATGCCTGCAAACACACACACACACACACACACACACACACAGAATTGTATGTATGTCATTAGTCTAGAAATCAGGAGGCCTTTGGGTGAGTCACTTCTCTCTGAGCCTCGGTTTCTGGATCTATAACACAAGAGAAGTTGATTTAAAAATATCCCAAGTCCTTTTTATTTTCCTGACGGACATTTGATGATTTTGATTCTCATGAGGCTTTCTGGAACATATGAAGGGAAACACAAGAAAATTCTCTTCCCGTTCAGGTAAGCGAACAGGCCCATTGAGAAAAATACGATCCCTAGTGGAAGGAGGCGTTACCCACCCCAGAAGCCCATTGGTGGGGGCCCCACTGTACATGGAACGGGGTGAGGTCACAGCTCCTGTACCCGACATCAGGGAGTGACTCTAAGTGCCGCTCTCTAACTTTGTTACTTGCAAACTGCGTGTCTACACAGCCTGGTAAATAGCTCAAGTCTTACCAAAAAAAAGCACCTATCTATCGTTGACCTGTGCACCAATCACTGTGGCCTCTCCTAGGTGGAGGCACCAGGGAGCCTTGGGTGCCTGTGTCGACGACAAGTGCTGGAGGGCCCATCCTTGGCGGGGAGTGAGCGTGCAGACTTAACCATGAGGTCCTAGGGCACCTTGCACCCCGTGGGCATCAGGGAGTACTTGAGAAACTGAAGAATTCTCCGTTAGGGAAATAAGAGAGAAGTAGATATTTTAAATGCAGCATCCTGGTTGCTGTGAAAAGCTCTCCTGGTCTTTTGCCTCCTTGAATCCGCGAGAGCAAGATGGGTACGAGCAGTGCTAGAGGAGCCCTTCGAGAAAGTTCGCCAAGTTCTTGCTCTTGCCGCGTCTGCCCAAGCTGACAGAATTGACTGTATGTCATTGGTTTGATCCAGAAATACGGCCTCCACATGTGATGGGACACAAGCGTGTGAGGAATATAGGCTTCGTGTGGTTGGACTGCATGAACCTGCTTGAATGGATCGTCCAAGACATCTGTCTACCTGACAGCAGAAACGATGCTGGCTCTCTGAGCATAAAAGTGGTTAAAGGCTCAGATTCCGTCTGTTTTCGTGTGAATGGAACAGTCAACTGGTTATAGAAACCTCCTTTTTATTTATTTTTTTTTATTAATTTTTTTTAACGTTTATTTATTTTTTTTTTGAGACAGAGAGAGACAGAGCATTAACGGGGGAGGGTCAGGGAGAGAGGGAGACACAGAATCTGAAACAGGCTCCAGGCTCTGAGCAGTCAGCACAGAGCCCGACGCGGGGCTCGAACCCACAGACCGCGAGATAGTGACCTGAGCCGAAGTCAGACGCTTAACCAACTGAGCCACCCAGGCGCCCCTAGAAACCTCCTTTTTAAAATTTACTATTATCTCCTCAGCGGATTCACCTTCGAAACAGATATCTTATGTCCCTCAGTTATATAAAAGTATTTATGCTGGAAAACCAAACGTTACCCCTGCCCCATCTCTTTAAAGGAGGTTCAAGAGAATCTTTAGGGGGCGCCTGGGTGGCTCAGTCGGTTAAGTATCCGACTTCAGCTCAGGTCGTGATCTCATGGTTTGTGAGTTCGAGCCCCACGTCGGGCTCTGTGCTAACAGTTCAGAGCCTGGAGCCTGCTTCGGATTCTGTGTCTCCCTTGCTCTCTGCCCCTTGCCCACTCGTGCTGTCTCTATCTCTCATAAATAAATAAAATTAAAAAAAAATTTTTTTAAAGAGAATCTTTAGTAAATATAAATGCCCGTTAGAGAATAAAACCTTAAACTCATCTTAGCCAAAGGTGGGCAGCCATCATCTGAGGAAAAGATAAAACAGAAATCCTGGAGGACCTGGGTGGCTCAGTCAGTTAAGCGTCTGACTTCGGCTCAGGTCAGGGTCTCACAGTTCACGAGTTCTAGCCCCACATCGGGCCCTGCACTGAAAGCTCAGACCCTGGAGCCTGCTTTGGATTCTCTGTCTCCCTCTCTGTCTCTCTACCCCTCTCCCGCTTGTGCCCTCTCTCTCAAAAATAAATAAACATTAAAAACAAAGAGAAAACAAAAATCCTCCTTCTAGTAGAGGAAAGTAGGGGAAGGGAACTGACGTTTTGGGGGGGGGAGACTCCCATGTGCCATCACACTGCTGGGTGCCTTACCTCCAGTGTCTTGGTTAATTCCCATTTTGCAGATGAGAACACTGAGGTTCAGAGAGGCTAATTCTCCCAAGCTCAGGCTCCCAAAGGTCCTGTGGTAAGTGCCTGAGTTGCACGCAGAAGCCTTCCCTCAGGGAGAGCCCAAGGCTTCCATGACTGCCTCTTGCACGGGCACACAGAGAGGATTTGCACCCCTGCTACCTTCCAGCACCTCCCCGCCACCAATACCACGAGTGTCCCAGACACCCAGTGGAGACTTCCGTTGACCCTTGAACAACACCGGTTTGAATCGTGTGGATCCACTTATATGTGGATTTCTGACAGTGCAGTAGTGTGCAAGTGTTTTCT
Source organism: Panthera pardus (assembly GCF_024362965.1). NCBI lineage: Eukaryota > Metazoa > Chordata > Mammalia > Carnivora > Felidae > Panthera > Panthera pardus. Next base: position 94,994,516 of record NW_026526677.1, read on the forward strand.
CTGTGATTTTCTTAGTGTTTTCTTTTTCCCCAGCTGACTTTATTGCAAGAATATAGCGTATAATACGCATAACATGTAGACTATGTGTTAAATGATTGTGTTGTCGGTAAAGATTTCCGTCAAGGGTAGGCGGCTAGCGGTTAAGTTTTGGGGGAGGCAAAAGTTATACGTGGATTTTGGTCTGCGAGGGGCACCGGTGTCCCTAACCCTGCTTTGTTCCAGATCAGCTGTATCTTCCTACTACCAGTTCTGCCGCTAACTCTGTGACTTGACATTTCAATTCTCTGGGTTGTGGTTTCCTCCTAAGTTAAGTTTTGATGATCTCTTAAGGTCTTTCTTTTTTTTTTTTTTTAAGACTTATAATTTTTTCTTAATGTTTATTTTTGAAAGAGAGACACACACACACACACACAAAGTGTGAGCAGGGGAGGGACAGAGAGAGAGAGAGAGAGGGAGACACAGAATCCGAAACAGGCTCCAGGCTCTGAGCCGTCAGCACAGAGCCCGACGCGGGGCTCGAACCCACGGACCGTGAGATCATGACCTGAGCCGAAGTCGGACGCTTAACCGACTGAGCCACCCAGGCGCCCCTCCTACAGTCTTTCTCGATAAAGATGAAATCTTCGATGCCCGGGAGCCCACGGCTGGCTTTTCCCACTCACCCACCAGGCAGTGGACAGACACATGCTTGGCCGTCCCCTTACACACTGCCAAGCCTGAGAATTATAAATAGAGCCCAGGCACCTGTGTGTTCAGGCCATCGGCCACAGGGGAGGGGTGGGGGGGGGAGCACAGAAGGAGCAATTTGGGAAATTTGCAGGGATCCCAGCGAACCCCTGAAGTCTGAGATTCCCTGCCTTGGTGGAGTCATTTGTATCCGCTGGCTGGCCCCCTCCCTGCCCTGCTGTATTTAATTCTGGATATGGTATAAATAGAACTTGGCACTCTGGTAAAGTACACCACCCTCCGCTTTGTTCCTTTCCTTTGGGGACAGCAACCAAATCTGAGCCTTTGAGTCCCTCTAGTGGCTCCAATCGGCAACTTGCCTGGTTGTTTCTTGGCCTGTATTTAACGTAGAGTGCCTACTGTATGCACCAGATCGGTGCTGGGTTCTCTAGCTTTGCCAGGGGTGTGGGATGCTGGTTTCATTCGATCACTGTTGTGTTCAGGGGAAAGTGAGCAGGGGGAGAAGGCGGAACTCCTTTTTGGGCTAATCTCCCTGCTGCTCTATAGGAAGTGTGCTTTCCCGGGACAGGGGGAGGATGGGTTTTGTATGGGCTATTTCTGCCTTTAAGTGATTTGTAGGACCTCAGGGCGACTCCTTTATCCCTGGGCCTCAGTTCGCTCAGGGTGAAAGGAGTACACAGGTTAAATCTGAGTCAGTCCAACAACTATTTAGTGAGCACCTGCGATGTGAGAGACCCTGAGCCGAGTGCATTGAGAACGTAGCGGTGGATGGTACCTAACCTCAAGGAGCCTAGAGGCTAATGGGAGAACCGGGTGTCCGGGAAGCCGCATACGACACAGGGCGGACGCGGCACAGAATGGCCGTCAGGGCATGAGCTTTGCCGCGAGACAGATCTGGGGTTGAGCCCCCGATCTGGCACCTTTAGCGGCGTGACCTTGAGCAAAGTGCTGAGCTCCTCTTCCTGTTTCATCCCTAGAGGCGGATAACAACGCTTTCTTCATGGGGTTGAGCGCTCAGCGTTCAGCCAAGGCACACAAAGGGCTCACAAAACCGCGGCCACCCTCAACGCGGTTTAAGTTCTAAACAGAAAGAACAGAAACCTTACTGGGAGCGTCAGTAAGACTCCGGAAGGGGCTTATCCCGTTGGTTCTGAAGGCCCCTTCTTAGGCCCAATGGGTTTCTGTGGTCTCCTTTCTTTGCCTCCGAGCTTGGGAATCCACCTGCTGCTTCTCCAGGGTGGATGCCTCTGGGGGTCCCGCCCCGCCACCTCAAACCAGTCTGCCTCCCCGGAGAGGGAACTACAGTCTCTCCTGCCCCCTTCTTCCTTCTTTCAGGCTCTTTTCCTTCCCACAGAGTTACTGCTAATCTATCTTGGGAAATGAACACAGAATAAAAAAGGTAGCTTACGTGCTTCCGTTAAGTCATGATCCTTGATGCTTAGTGCTTAAAACTCTCTGAACTGGCAGAGTGAGTTCTCCCCGGGAAAGGGGACTTCGTAGAAACCCTGACGCTGGGGGCTATTGCAACTCAGAGGTTGTATGATTCTGTTACATTGTGAATGAGGCACGGGGACATTGTAAGTGACTAGAAAGAGAAAGAGACCATTTTCACGCTGAGCTTCTTGGTCACTGTGTAAGGAGACAAAGGAGGACCTTACAGCCCACCTTAACGCCAGACACATCACACCTAGAGTCCAGGGGAAGTTCTTTAATTCTGTGGATTTAATGGCCAACAATGTCTGAGATTAATAGGAAGGAGAGAAGGTGAGCTTTGGAACCCAGAGTTGCTGATGGAATACCGTTCCTGGAACAAGATGAAAATTAGGGGCGCCTGGGTGGCTCGGTCGGTTAGGCGTCCAACCTCGGCTCAGGTCATAATCTCACAGCTCATGAGTTCAAGCCCCGCATCGGACTCTGGGCTGACAGCTCAGAGCCTGGAGCCTGCTTTGGATTCTGTGTCTCCCTCTCTCTCTGCCCCTTCCCCGCTCACGTTCTGTCTCTCTTAAAAATAAATAAACACTTAAAAAATATTTTTAAAAAGGTGAAAATTAGAGGTAAAGAAAGTCAAAAATGGAACCGAAATCCCGGTGGCCAAAGGGATACCGGATGGGTGGAGGGACGGGATCCAAATGTGGGAACTTGGAATTTCACTTTGGATAGGAAGGGTTGCCTCTACATTTTGAAGCCATGTGGTGTGAAACTATAAAGAATGGAAGACAGAAGTTGGGGTTAAGAGAATGCGTGTCCCTAAAGGAAGTAGTAACTGCCTATAAGAGCCCACTTATTCTCTGAGGCATCCTGCACTCCCTGTAGGTCTGTGGGGGGATCGCCTGTCTCTAAGATGGCTCAAGGAGGGAAAGTGGTACCTAGAGCCTGTTCTGGGGAGGATGCCAACCCCTGCCTTTCTCCTTCGGTCTCTGTTCTTAAGGAAGCCTCTGCTGGTAAGGGAGAGAAGGTTCAGATCACACAGTTGTTGACCTGAGTCATTTCGTCACTCATAAAAAACCAATAAGGTAGGTAAGAGTGTAATCTGGGGGGCCATGGAAGATACAGTGAATTCAGTTAATGGAGGAACCACTGTCCGATTCCAGGATTTCCGGTGCTTCTGGTCTAGGGTTCTTCGGACACCTTGATTTGCCCCTTGCCTGCAGGAACATCCAATAATTATTATTTGTAATATTTGCTTCCTATACGTTGCTACCCAGTTTCTGCATTACTCACTAGAGGCTCTTCTTTTCCAGTGTCCTACTATGCTGGAACCTTGGGGACTCACACTGAGATCAAGAGAGTGGCAGAGGAAAGGGTCACCTTGCCCTGTCACCATCAACTGGGGCTTCCGGAAAAAGACACGCTGGATATCGAATGGCTGCTCACCGACAACGAAGGGAACCAAAAAGTGGTGAGTGTGCAACTGGCCAGACCCCTCGCCTCCCCCGGCTCCCCTCCCCACCCTCCTACAGTCGCCTTCCCTCAGTCCTCCAGTTTTCTGTTTCTTCCATCTGGCTTATAGTTGAAAGACTCCAGATACAAACATTATAAATAAGAAAAGGTATTTGGGTCTTAAGAGAGTCTGTGCTCTTTGGGCAAGCAAACACTCCTAGGAAGCCACCTATCATTTGCCCGAGGAGGGAATCTGCAGTATTAGTGTCTTTCCTAAGAAGGGAGCTAAGATACGGTAGCTTGACTCCCTAGCCAAGTGGCCAGAACCCCAAATCTACACTAGGAAGCCTGCTCCTCCCCATCCTCTGAAACCATTACCACCTGCCTACATTTAAGTTTTGCACAAAGCCATGACTCGCAAGCTCGGAGATTGTATATAATACGACAAACCACATACGATGCAGGACGGGACTGAAAATGTTAACGCTTCAATAATTGGCCAGCAGAAGAATTGATATGGGTTCTGGAGTCGGAAGAATGAAGGAACTGACCCTGGGTCTTCGGTGCTCAGGATGGGAGGTCCGTTGGTGTTTCTGTGCTTTTGGGGCAGTGTCAACAGAGCTTGTAGTGAGTGCTTTGCTCCCAATGATCCGCTGGGCTGGTCTCTACCGAGCGAGAACTAAGTTAGCTACTGTATTATCCTGTCTGACTTGGCTGCATTCAGCCTCTGTACCTTTCCTCCACCTGGCTTTTCTAGCGTAACTCTTCCTATTCCATTTACCCACTGACTTTTAAAAATTCTTTGGGTTGAGGGCCACCTGGGCTGGCTCCATTGGTGAAGTGTGCAACTCTTGATCTCGGGGTTGTGACATTGAGCCCCGCATTGGGTGTAAAGATTGCTTAAAAAACGAAATCTAGAATAAATAAATAAATAAAAATCTGTTGGTCGAAAGTTTTGTGATTTAAAAACATCACACAAAATACCAGGGAAGCTGACTTTTTAGACTTTTTGTCCTTTTCAGAAATTTACCTCTTGCCCTACTAAAAAGTGAAAGGTGTCCTTTCTTCTCCTCTGTCTATACCGCTGATTTCATACCATGGTTTGTGCTGGGGGAAGCTAAGGTTTTTATTATTTTTTATAAATTTTTTAATATTTATTTTTGAGAGAGAGTGCACGTGCGCACTCACACACACACACACACACACACACACGTGAGAGCAGGGGAGGGGCAGAGAGGGAGACATAGAATCCGAAGCAGGCTCCAGGCTCTGAGCTGTCAGCACGGAGCCCGACCCTGGGCTCAAACACAGGAGCCATGAGATCATGACCTGAGCATAAGCAGCCGGACCCTTAACCTACTGAGCCACCCAGGCACTCTTAAAGAAATTTTTTTTTTTTTATTTTTTTTTTTAAGAGAGAGAGAGCCTGCAAGCAGGGGAGAAGGGCAGAGGGAGCACTCAGCAGAGTCCCACAACGGGGCTCGATTCCGTGACCCTGGGATCATAATCTGAGCTGAAATCAAGAGTTTGATGCTCAACTGACTGAGCCACCCAGGTGCCCCAAAGCTAAGATTTTCACTAAAAAAAAAAAAAAAAAAAAAAAAAAATCCAAGGTAACTGTTGGATTTTAGCTCCTACATCACTTTGTCATTTTGTTCTCATAGTACATCGTCCTGAGTCTCTCTGTTCTCTGGAGAGCAAGGTCACCTTAACCTGAGCATATTGATTCCAACAGGGTCTTAGTCAATCATAGACATGATAGTCTCAGTTCTGCATGAAGCAAATAAGAGCCATGTCTGCTAATAAAAATTAAAAAAATAAAAAACTCCGCTCATCTAACTTTTTAGCCACGAGTTTTCATTTAAAGAAAAAGAAAGGTTGCATGTTTATGTAGCCAAGTGAATATAAGGCTTAGAAGTTAATTGTTGATTCAAGCAGGGCTTTTAGAGACGTTTTAAGCAGGGACAGTTCCCTACTTGTCTTCAATTCATACTCCTGTCGCAGGATTTTTTCCCTCAATATCTGGGATTCATTGTCTCACCACTTGGAAGAATGAAGAGGTGGAGGCAGAATGAGCAGCAGGCAGAAGTTTATTAGACTGGAAAATCAGAGAGTAAGAATAGTATGGAAGCTCTCTTTCCAGAGAGGGGGCATTTCAAAGTGTGAATGCCTGCGACCATAGACAAGGGTCCTTGTTTTGTAGGGTGCTGGTTGCCACTCGTTCCCTCTCAGGTCACACCCTTACTGGCTCAATAAGCTCTAGGTGCTGGGTTGTCCATTCCCGATGGCCACCACTGCACTGTATGAGGGGTGGTCTATGGCCATATCATTCCTTGTGGGTCATATGTTTCATGACTACTTATTTTAGTTAGATCTTTTATCAAATTCCTGAGGGAATCCTGAGGGGGGTGGGTGGTGTCTCTGACGTTCTTTTTTTTTTAAATTTTTTAATTTTTTAATGTTTATTTATTTCTGGGAGAGAGACAGAGCGTGAGCAGGGGAAGAACAGAGAGAGAGGGAGACACAGAATTGGAAGCAGGTTCCAGGCTCTGAGCTGTCAGCACAGAGCCCGACGCGGGGCTTGAACTCACACACCGCGAGATCATGACCTGAACCAAAGTCGGGCGCTTAACCGACTGGGCCACCCAGGCGCCCTGGTGTCAGTTATAGTCTGAAGAGGAACTTTAGGCCCAGGGGAGTTTGCTGTGGTCAGACACTCACAGCCGTGTTCCAAAATATGTGCTTCCCCACCCCAACCGCCCCCAGCCCCCCAGGGACCTCAGGTCCTATCCTTTCCCTCTCTGCCTACTGAATCCTGTCTTTTCCTATCATAGTCCAAAGTAAGAATCAATCATTTATTCAGTCATTCAGATTACATGGATTTATTTAGCACCTACCGTATGCCATGGTAGACACTAGGTTACAATACTGAAGAAGATGTCCAAGTCCCTGCCTTCATGGGGCTTACAATGCAGCCATTCCATAATTTAAAACAAACAAAAAAAAATTTTTTAAGCAGAGAGCACTATTAGCTACTTGCCAGGTTCAAGTCTGTTTAGCACATATGATCTCATTTAACTTAATCCTCGAAACCAGGATGACTAGTCCTATTTTGCAAAAAAGAAAGGAACAACATACAGCATGTGCACCTACACACACACAGTGAGAAAAATGCAGAAGTTCACCCATCTTGCAGTTTGAAATGAGGCACTGTGATGTCAGTACCTGGGCTGTTAACTGCTAGCTATGTTCCCTTCATAAATAATTTGAAGTTATAATACATGCTATGTGGGAAATCAGGAGAATGTGGGAAGAAAATTGTTCCAGACAGAGCGAATTATGCCAAGGCCCTAATTAATGCTGGAACAAGCCTGGCACTGTTGAACGTTCTAAAAGTTCAAAAAGCAATTTAGGTTAAATTGAATAAACCCTGGGTTCCCACTATACACATACTCTGTCATGAAGGAGGTGGTTGAAGAGATAAATGTGTAAAGAGACAATTTGACATAGATCATGATAGAAGCAGAGCGTTCTAGATGTACATAAAGGAGGAGCCACTGGCCACAATTAGTTGGAGGAGGGGGAAAGGCCAAGGGCAGCTCCCTATAAGAAGTCACAGCTGATCTGACTGTTGATAGAAGGCACTGCCCTGAGGATCTCCCAAGAGCACAGACGCAAAGGCTGCAATATTGTGGGAAATGGTAAAGTAAGCAGCTAGCACAGGCGGAGCTCAAAACGTAAGCACGCAGAGGTTGCAGGACCAGAACGTGAAAAAGGTCTTGTGTACCATGCTAGGGAGCTCAGATCCTTTTCTATGATGTCATGGAATTTCTGGAAGGATTTTAGGAGTGAAAGGGACATATATCCATCTCAGATGATCACTACGGCCCCGCGCAGCGCCGCACTGATTTAAAGCAGACTCGAATGGAAGCAAGGTCAGTTGAACAATTTCAAGCTATACAATAAGGGCTTAAACTATAGCCATGGGTAGTTGGAATATCACGATGGGCATAATAAAAATGTAGCGGGTAAATTTGGCACCATGTCCGGAATCAGAGTGAGGGTGGGGAAAAAAATCCGGGAGGGGCTGGAACGGAGGTGGTGCCTAAGGTAGGCTAGCCAATGACCTAGACCCTAAGTTTAGCTTTGCGTTTCAATCTGAGCCGAATTGGCTCCACCCCTTTTCTCTAGGATGCTCAGAGGTGCCGGAAACGCTTGGGGGTGGGTAGGCAGTTTGGGGAATATTTGAATTTCAGTCCAGGTGGGTAGCGTGGCCGCTAGAACTCTGGAGCTTTCCTCCTGGTTCTAGGGATGGGCACATAGTTCATTTCCAAAGTCGGAGTGACCACCTCCCCCACACACACACAATGGACACACAATGGAGACCTTTCCCCTCTATTTTTCAGACGAAGAAATTAGGACAGGGATGTTCTCATTCCCCTGCCAGACCTCTCTGGCACATCCTTTCTCCCTCTGCCCCTTTTCTTTGATACCGAACAGGAAAAACCCTCATCAAAACCACAGAGAGGGGCCTACGTCCATTTCCGTTCAAGGCAGTTGCACGATTACTGCGCGGGGCCCGGGCGCAGCAGAGCCCCTGCTAGAAAGCTGAGCTGCTCCATCTGTTCCATCAGGTCCTAACAAACCGTCCTCCTCCTCTCAAAAATGCGCCGGGAACGGGTCCACCAGGAATGTCAGAAGACAAACAGCCCCACAGCAGCTGCAATTCATGTACTTCATTTGTGGTCTGTTTGCAAAAGGATTGAAATGTATGCGCACTGTTCTCCCGTCACACCTGGAACAAGGACTCAGCCTCAGCTGGGTTTCCTAGAATTAAAACCACAACAAAGCAGGGCCTCGGCGGGCGGGGCTGTGGGAGGAGCAGAGGTGTCTGCCCTGCAGAGGGCGCCCCTGGGGGCTTAGCCTTCAAGAGCTGCGGGTGGGCATGACCGACAGCCTCGCTGAGCGAGCTGGGAGGCCGCTGCTCTCTCCCCAGTAGCTCTCTTCCGGGCTCGGTCCGGGGTCTGCATGGCCCTCGGAAATTAGCGAGAACTTGCCCGCCAGAAAAACATGAAGAAACCCCAGGAAATTAGCAAGGGAAAAAGAAAATGATGTGGTTTTGGACTGGTGGGCGGTGGTCTGGTGCCGATGGCCAGGAAAGAACTCCTGAGAGGTCTTTGGGGCGAGAAGGTGGTTTTATTAAAGCACGGGGACAGGACCCGTGGAGTCGGGGGAGGTAAAGGCCAAAGGGAGGTTCCCCAAACGACTTTCATATGCTAAAGAGGACTGCGGAGGCCTTGTTCTTGTTGAACTAAAGTTATCTTCCCTCCAGTGAGGCATTAACATTAAGACTGAGAGTTTCTGGAGGAATGTTTTACTCTGCCTGTCTCAAGTATTTGTCAGTGGGCTGCAGGTTCTAAAGAAACTTAATTTTATTTACCATTTTTTTTCTTGCCTTTGTTCCCCGCGGCACTATGGAGGGGAGGGTGATGTTGGGGCTCCGGGAAACTGAGTCTATGGGTTTCTGGAGATTAGGCTATTGATAAGATTGCTTTTTTCTTGTAATTTACTAAGACTTTTGTAAAGTGATGGGAGACTCCTATCCTGGCTAACTGTGATCTCTATCAGTCAACCATTGGTTTTTCTCTTTCCTTTGTTCTTGGGCTGCCTGGAGTGCCTGAGGAATGTCACACAGGTCCCACCTGGGGCGGGGGAAGGGGGTTGCGGGGGTGTCAGCTGGCCTTAGGCTCCCTCATCAAAAAGAGGATAGCTTGACTACCTCTCAGGGAAAGCGGAGGGACTCTGAGATAATGCAACAAAAGCAGAAGGCAGCTAATGAGAAGACGTCTGTGCAGACCAGAGAAAAATGATGACTATTTGGAAACCTGCCCGCTGCTGCCAAACAAAATAAGCTCTATGATCAAAATTTGGTGGCGTGAACAGTCGTATGTTATAACATATCCTTATAAAACTATTTTAAACTAAAAAAAAAAAAAATCACACAACAAAACAAAGAGACACAAGTATCTAAGATTAAATGTGTGTCTGAAAAAATGGAGACAAACTGCAAGGCTGTAACTGATCCCCAACCTATGTCATAAATGAGTGTAAAATGCTTATATTAGGTCATGGTTATTTAATTATAGTCAGATTATTATGGAGTTGTATAATGTCTGCTTTCCAAAGATGTTAACTACTTACCTTGGTTGTCTCCCCACCTCTTTTTTTCTTTCATTAATTAATGGGACGGGGCGGGGGGAGGGGGCGCTCCTGGCTGGCTTAGTCGGTAGAGCATGTGACTCTTGATCTTGGGGTTGTGAGTTCAAGTCCCATGTTGGGTGTAGAGATTACTTAAAAATAAAATCTTCTAAAATAATAATAATAATAATAATGGGGCAGGATTTGGGGGAAAGGAGAGAAAAGTTCTCAGGAGTCAGCCCTACCTGAATGTACTAAGTGCTATGGTGGAGATTTGCTCAAAGGGCTGAGGCTTGCTGGAGGAAGTCAGTGATTCTACACAGGGAGCCAGGAAAGGCTAGAATACACAGAAGCTGGCCCTTGAGCTTGATCTTGAGGCCTGTAGGTGTCGTGTAGGCAAAAATAAAAGAGAAGCATTTCAAAAGAAGAAGACTGCATGATCTGAGACAAAGACACATCTGAGGGTGTTGTTCCAGAATCAAGGGACATCGAATTTGGGGACTAGGCTCTTCAGAGAGGTGAGGACAGGGACCAAAGATGAGGTGGCTGTACGGGCCTTAGGTGCCACATTCAGAGGGCTAAGCTTTGGTCCATAGGGCACACAGGTGATGGAAAACAAATGGAGGCTTTCAGCTAGGGAAGCTTTAATATACAAATGTATGGAATGACCAATGTTGTTTGGGTACCGGGCTGGACAATTTTGGAAACCTTAGGGGCTTTCGTAAACCCAGAATCAGACTAATGAAAGTAATTGTGAGCGCTTATTCTCTCATTGCCACAAAAGCCCAATGAAGTAGCTTATTCCTGTTTTACAATTGAGGAACTAAAGGTTTGGAAAGGTTGATTAACTGACCCCCATCACATAGCTCTAAGTGGCGGGGCTCCCATTTGAATGTAAACCGGTGGAATTTCCAGCCAGCTCACTCTCAATCACTGTGCCCTGGTGCAGCCCTGGGGCTAAGGTTTTCAAAATCAAGGCCCTGTAGTGGATTCTAAGTGAGCAGACTTTTTTTTTTTTTTTACCACCGACTGGAAAAGCTAGTTCATGAAACTTACGCTTCGGTTGTATGTACCTGCTATGTGTAAAGGTTCACCAACTTCCCAAAGCCCACAAAACCCCAAAATTCATAAAAATTACCCAGCTCTTGGGGTGTCTGGCTGGCTCAGTTGGTTAAGCCTCTGACTCTCAATTTCGGCTCATGATCTCACGAGTTGGAGACCGCTTCGGGCTCCACGCTGACAGCACCTGGGATTCTGTCTCTCCCTGCTCCTCCCCTGCTGGTGCTTGAGCTCCTGCACTCTCTCCCTACCCACCCCCCTCTCAAAAATAAATAAAAAGAAAAGAAAAAAAATTACCCAGCGCTTTACCGGTTTCTAGGTTTAGAATCTCTTCATTCTTCCTAGGAAGTACAAACTAACTTCCTCGTAGTGATTATGCACCTATGAGGTAATATGAAGAAGTCAGAAAGAAAGTGACATTAATTGAGCACCTGTTAGGCATTCCCATCTTACTCCAAACATCAGCCCCCAACTTTCAGTCTTAGGAGATAAGATCTCAGCCTTCCAGGTTTTTTCCTGTCACTAACTTATTTCCTCCTCTTGCTATTGTCTCAGCGATTTGGCATTTCTTTTTTTTTAAATTTTTTTTTTTCAACGTTTTTTATTTATTTTTGGGACAGAGAGAGACAGAGCATGAACGGGGGAGGGGCAGAGAGAGAGGGAGACACAGAATCGGAAACAGGCTCCAGGCTCCGAGCCATCAGCCCAGAGCCTGACGCGGGGCTCGAACTCACGGGCCGCGAGATCGTGACCTGGCTGAAGTCGGACGCTTAACCGACTGCGCCACCCAGGCGCCCCGATTTGGCATTTCTATGGTCACTCCTTCCACTAGCCCCCAAGAAACCTATCCTTTCTTTTTTTAAAAAAATATGATTCTCTTTTTTTTTATTTATTAAAAAAATCTTTTTATATTTACTTTTGAGAGAGATAAACATAGCGTGAGCAGGGGAGGGGCAGAGAGAGAGGAGACACAGAGTCTGAGGCAGGCTCCAGGCTCTGAGCTGTCAGCACAGAGCCCAATGTGGGGCTTGAACTCATAAACGGTGAGATCATGACCTGAGCCAAAGTCGGGCACTTAACTGGTTGAGCCACCCAAGTGCCCCAATGTTTATTTATTTTTGAGAGAGAGAGGAGAGAGAGAGAGAGAGAGAGAGGGAGAAACAGAATCCGAAGCAGTCTCCAGGCTCTCAGCACAGAGCCCAACGCGGGGCTCGAACTCCTGAACGGTGAGATCGTGACCTGAGCCAAAATCGGATGCTTAACCAACTGAGCCACCAAGATGCCCCAATGAGCTGCAAGTTGTAAGGAAATTTAATTTTATCTATATTTCTTTTGCCTTTCTTCTCCACATTACTGGCTGTAGCCTGGCACACAAGGTTGGTCACATTTTAAGGGATAAGAATAGGAAAGAAACCTCTGCCTGGCTCTAAGAACTCCTTCCTGGGATCCCCAGTCTCCATGGAAATGCAGTAATGAGTTAGTGAACACAGGAGGGCCCACAAAAACAGCCCCACTTGAGTAGGACCAGGCTGCAGCCGCCCCATTTTAGATTGGGATATATGTACCCACTTCGTTGAAGGCCTTCTCTAAGTATTTATGAAACAAAAGAACGGCCTTAAGTCTAAGCAGTTTGTCTCAGAGACTCACTTCCTTAATCTCCTTAATCTCGTGAACGTTTCACTGCCAAGGTTTTCTCTTTAATGAGAGGAGTTAATACTTGTAAAGTATTTAGGACAGTGCCTAGCACAAAATAAATACCACATACGCGTTTGTTAAATAAAAACACAACCCCCTGGCCGAACGTATTGCGTCGTGTTGATGGATTTTCGTTTCTAGGCCTGATGCATATTTTCCTAACTCCGGGGCCGAGTGCTGAATTTGTCACAGTGTAGTCACTGAATGGTCAGTGAGCAAAGGAACGAGGTCCTTCCACAGATATCTGCTCTTAAAATTAGTACTATAAGCTTGTGGAGCTAAGAATTGTTTTTGTAGTTTTCTTTTAATACATGAAGAAAATTAGACCTTAATTCTTCTCCAGAAAACTTGGGCTTCAAACCTTCTTTTTATTTTATTTATTCATTCATTCATTCATTCATTCATTTTTAAGGTTTATTCAGAGAGAGAGAAACAGAGGGTGGCATGGGGAGGGGCAGAGAGAGAGAGGGAGACACAGAATCTGAAGCAGGCGCCAGGCTCTGAGCGGTCAGCACAGAACCCGACACGGGGCTCGAACTCATGGACTGTGCAGGGCTTCATACCTTTTAGACTTTAAAAGGTGAAGCCCCTTGCCCAAGACAGATTTCAGAGCTAGGATCTAAACCCCAAATTCCTGAAGCTAAATCCCTTTCTCTCCCTCTGTCGCCTCCCCCGTAATTTACAGCTCCCTGTTGAAAAGAATGCAGAACTTCAAGGTGAAACTTTTGTCCGGAAGTAAACACTGCACATTTGATTGAAGTCATGCATTTCCTGTACTTTCCAGAATATTCCCCTGCGTGAAGATGAAGTTCAGGAGTGACCTCCCTGTGGTGTCTGTGGGAGGCTGTGGGCAGGTGTTCAGGCTGGGGTAGGGAGAGGTCTTCTATTTGTATGATAATGAGTGTAATGAAGCCCTTCGAGGCTGCTCCCCCCGCCCCTACTCCCCTACTGCCTCCTGCCTCAGCGGGTGGTTTCAGGATTCAACTCACTGAGTCTCTAGGAAAGAGAGGGTAGGAGGCAGAGGCGGTCTCATCCAGGGGTGAGGCTGGAAATGGTGAGCAAAGGCTGGACTTGAATAGTCAGCGAAAAAAGATCCGAGATGGCATTATCAATTTTACTCTGAGGTTGGTATTTTAAGTTTGTTTGTTTATTTATTTTTAACTGTTTATTTTTGAGAGAGAGAAAGTGTGAATGAGGGAGGGGCAGAGAAGAAGACAGAAGGAATCCCAAGCGGGCTCCGCGCTGTCAGCACAGAGCCCCACAATGGGGTTCCATCCCACAAACTTCAAGATCATGACCGGAGCCAAAATCAAGAGTCGGACGCTTAACCAACTGAGCCACCCAGGCGCCCCCCCAACCCTGTGGTATTTTAATGAGTTTTAACCTTTGTGTTTAGATAGCCACCATTTGGATAGCCTCCTTATGCCTTCTTTTCTTAATCTGTAGATTCGTGCCCTCCAGGATCTTATCCAGTCTCACGGCCTTAAATACTATCCACAAGCTTAGAATTCCCAAATGTATATCTCCAGGACTACCCCCCCACCCCGAATATCTGACTCATTTTTATGCAACTGCTTACTTACTCTATGCCTCCTCTGGGAGTCTAACAAGTATCTGAAACCAAACTCCTGATTCCCCTCACTGTGCACACTCTGACCCCAAACCTCCTCTCCCTGGCTTTCTTCTCTTGGTTAGTAGCTGTTCTCTCTTTTCAGAGGCTCATGCCAAACACCTGAGCGTGGTCCTGGACGCCTCTCTTTTTCTCATACCACAAATATACATTTAAATAAGGTGGTCACGGGACGCCTGGGTGGCTAAGTCGGTTAAGCATCCGACTTCGGCTCAGGTTATGATCTCGCGGTTCGTGAGTTCGAGCCCCGCCTCGGGCTCTGTGCTGACAGCTCGGAGCCTGGAGCCTGCTTCGGGTTCTGTGGGTGTGTCTCTCTCTGCCCCTCCCCCGCTCATGCTCTGTCTCTCTCTGTCTCAAAAATAAAATAAACATTAAAAAAATGCTTAAAGAAGGGGGTTAGTTTATTGGGAGATCCAGTTGGTTTCATCTTCAAAGTACACTTTGAATCTGATCACTTCTTGTCTCTTCCACTGTTACCACCGTAGAGGCTGTGCATCTATTGCCTGGATCTTTACTAGAATAGCCTCTTGACTGGTTTTCCTGTTTCCACTCTCGGCCTCCTACAGCCTATTCTCAAAATAAATCATATCATGATGCTATTCTGCTCAAGATCCTATAATAGCCCCCCACTTCCACAAAATGAAAGCCATCACCATCTTTACAATGGACCAGAGCCCCACCCCCGCAGGATCTGGTCCCAGTGCCTGACTTCGTCGTTTACAATTCCCCTGGCTTACTCCAGTTACCTGACCTCTCTGCTGGTCCTCAAGTATGTCAAGGCACTCTTCTGCCTTAGGGTCTCTGCACTGGCTTTTTCCTCCACTCAGAACTCTCTTTCTCCTAGAAAGCTCCAAGGTTAGTTCCACATCTCAAGTATTGACTGTCCTGTCTCCTTCCAATAAGGTCTACTTTGACCACCTTATTCAATTTGCAGAGTTGAACCGTGAAGCCACCTGCTGACAGAGGAGGCTGTCGGGGAGTAGGGGCAGGGCAGAGGGGAGCGGTCTTCAAGGAATCTAACCCTTCGAGGCTCCCCCCCAGCCCAATAGGAACACTTGCCTCCACCTCCCACATACAAGGTCCCTCCCAGACATCATCTTCGTGCTTAGACTCCATATTTTCCGGAGATGAATTAGGGTCTAATTCTCCTCACGTATTAATTTCTGCAGAAGTACAAATTAACTCGTGGAATGCCCATAGCGATTTCCCTGTTTCCTACCCATCGCATGGCTGTGGTTCCTGTTTGTAGAAATGCAAATTAAGTTTGTCCGAAGGAGACTATGAATCTTAGTCCAATTCTCATTTGAACCTGTTGCAAAATCTTTCTGGTTCCATCATTTATTAGCGAGTGCAATAAAATCTTCGACATGGGCCTATTTCTATGTATATGAGGGTCATAATTTTCCCCTTGTTTTTAATATTTATTTTGGGGAGAGAGAGAGACAGAGTGTGAGCAGGGGTGGTGGAGGGGCAGAGAGAGGGAGACACAGAGCTGGAAGCGGGCTCCAGGCCGAGGCGGAGTTCGAACTCATGAACTGCGAGATCATGACCTGAGCCAAAGGCCAGACGCTTAACCAACTGAGCCACCCAGGTGCCCTTTACCCTTTTCTTTTCTAAGTTGTCTTTTAAGACTGCAGGAGAGGGAAAAGAATATCTTTTCCCCTTTCTCTTCCTAGGATCTCCAGCTGGGGCACTAGAAATTGGACTGACAAAAGATTTTTGTTGGTTTGTTGTCTCTCTTTAAAAAGTGTAAAATGTTTTAACTGAGATGCAATTGACACGTACCCTTATATTTCAGATGTACAACCCTTATATTTCAAGGGACAGATTAACGGGAAACTGACAAACAAGTTTATAACTTCTGTGTACCATTTATGTAGCGTGCAGCGAATACCCACAGATGAGCAACCTCAAGGGGTGGCTAGAATTCGGCTGTCTGCCTAACTTAGTGGGGGAAAGGGAAGAGGAGAGAGGGCAGTTAGGGAAAAGCAAATGACTTCTGAGGAAAAGAGATGGGCCCTCAGAAGAACAGATGGGAGATCTGCTAGTCTGTGACCTTGTCTGTCCGGGTGGGGGGTGTGGTGCCAGATTTCTGGTCTCCTCGAAGAGATTAGAGTTGCTCTCAGGAGGGGATTTAGGACAAATTCTTTTGAGAGGCTCTGCTTTTAGGTCTGATAAGGAACTTCAGGAACTCAAACGCCTTCAGCATTCGAAATGAATTCTTAGGCACGTGCAAAGTGGCGTATTTTGGCACGTCCCGGTCCTCAACACGTTCATAAAACAATGTTCTCTGAATTGGTATCCTCTCTAGCACAGGGCCAAGCACAGAGTCTGTTTTCAGGGACTGTGTATTCACGAAAGGACTGCCGAGTTGCAAAACAGCCTAGCCGAAGACCATTCAGGGCAACAGACACATAAAACCCGAATGCCCTCAACGCTCTCCTGGACGACACCCAGCCTTACAGGAAGGGGATCCAGCAACCTATGAGACCAAAGTCTTTCAGGATTTCTCCTCGCATAAAAATGCTGCAAAACAAAACAAAACACAAAAAAACGCTGCGGGTGAGAGCAAAGAGAAGAGACCATTAATCTGAGTGTCATTAACAGGGAATGTGTCACTCGAAGTTAACGTTGATTTTGGATTTAAGAGAATGAATGGGAATTCTTTATGTGGAGAGATGGAGAAGAGGGAGTTTCCGTGTGGGAAAATGCAGCGGGCAAAGGCATGGAGTACAAAGAAAGCATAACCTGTGTTAACGGAAGGGAGGTGATGTTACCTGACAGTATGCAGGTAGGGGAGGTGGCCAATAGGAGCTGAGATTGGGAAGGTAAAGCAGAGGTCACTGTGAGGACTCTAGACTGAGTCCGGTCATCATTCAGAGGTGGCCGGGAGCCACTGAAGGCTTCTGAGCTGGAAAAGAGCCCCTGTGAGTTTTACATTGGTATTAACTTGGCGTCCAATTTACAATGTTACAGGCTGCAGAGGGCAGAAATACAGACGCAGCCACGCAGCTGGCAATATGAGACGGGGGCCCCAAACTGTGTTGGCACAGAGAGATGAGAACGATCACAACAGTAGTGCTGGTTGAAACGAGGGGGTGGAATTGAATACTAAACATGTCTTAAGTCTATTTATTTTTTATTTTTCTTTGAGAGAGAGAGAGAGACAGCACGTGTGAGTGGGGGGGAGGCATAGAGGAGAGAGAGAAAGAGAGAGAGAGAGAATCCTAAGCACGTTCCACGCTCAGCGTGGAGCCCAACACAGGGCTCCATCCCATGACCCTGGGATCATGACCTGAGCTGAAATCAAGAGTCGGACGCTCAACCAACCGAACCACCCAGGCACCCTGAAAATGTCTCAAGTTTAGTATCGGTTGCAGGGTCTACCTTTACTTTTCTCTTACTTCCTTCTCCCCAATGTGTCGCCCACAAGAGCGTGAGGTCCTCAGCGTAGGCTCTGGTGTCTTATTCCTGCTTGTTGTCCGGCACCCGGCCCTGTACCCTGCCATGCGAACGCAATACATGTTTGCTGATGAAAAAGAGTACGCAGAGAAAGGAGAAAACTCGTTTCTCAGAAAGGTGGCGAAGGTAACATGGATGCCACTGAAGGGTTTTGACATAATGGAGAGAGAACGGATGGACGTTTTCTTGGATGGCTTCACATCTTTTCAGGAAAGCATTTGATGCATTGTAGAGCATCCTGTGATGGAGGACGGGTTCAGGGCTTGAGCGGAGCAAAACAATTTGAACAGCTGCAGCCAGAAATGTGCCTGGGAGACTCCCCTATGCCTGCAAGCCTGTTTTTAGTGCCTTCTGTGTATCTGGAATGCTCCCTGCAGCCCGCTTCGCCCTGCCTCTGTTATCTCTTATTTCATCTACTTATCTTTCAAAGCCTAACTCGAATGCTTCCAACTTTTCTGGGACATTCTCTCTGATACTATTTCAAGTTAATTAATCCTTTTTCTATGTTTATACTTCTCTCCTTGTTAATCCCATTAGATTTTAAATCACTTGAACACAGGAAGAGGGTTTTAGTCATCTGAATAGCCTCCCCCGGACCTGATGGGAAGCAGTCATTCCAAAAAAATGTTTGCTGGCATTTAAAATCAAATGAATTTAAGAATATGATTGATGAGTGGTAGGAAGGGCAAAGCTGAAGTTATATAGCTTGAAGTCTTGGTGGACTAGATCAGTATGGTTTTTGTGACTAACAGGGGTGAGACAAAGGAGGAACAGAACCCAGGAAGGATTCAAGAACTATGGGCTGTGATGCAGGCAGATGAAACTTCACAAAAACTCTTTTTTTTTTTTTTTTTTTTTTTGCTAGAGAGATCTAAACTTTGGTTTCCCTGCCTTGAAAAACAAAGGCATGATGGCTGACATGTATTTTATGGAAGGAAGGGATGTCATTTTTTTTCTACCCGACTTCCCTTTACTAATTGTCAGTGACACCCCCCACAAAGGAAAGCCAAACAATGAAGTCCTCAGTATTAGACTTGAATTTTAAGCATTGACTCCTACTCTTTAACTCCTCTGAACCCTTTGGCTGGCCTCTAAACTTTTGATTTTTTTTTTTAACGTTTATTTATTTTTGAGAGAGAGAGTGACCAGGGGTAGGACAGAGAGAAGCGGGGGGGGACAGAGGATCCCAAGCAGGCTCCGTGCTGACAGCAGAGAGCCCAATGTGGGACTCGAACTCCCAAAACGTGAGATCATGACCTGAGCCGAAATCAAGAGTTGTACACTTAACCGACTGAGCCAACCAGGAACCCCTGGACTCTAAACTTTTGTAAGAACAAAACAGATTGATTTGATAGTGTCGCTTTTCCTCCTTCATTTCCAAACTTTCTAGAAAAGCAGTTAATGAGCAGTGAAACGAGTGGAGACGGCCACAGGAAGTGGCTGAGAGATAAGTGGTATACCGGGACAACGGACTGAATGGCCTTAGACGGTGATGTTCAAATCCGGGTTCTGCTACTTGTCTGTGAAATGGAGATCATGAATACACTGTCCCCCTCTTACCCACGCGGGATGTGTTCCAAAACCCCCACTGGATGCCTGAAATCATGAATAATGCCAAATCCTATCTGCACTGTGTTTCTTCCTATACATACATAGCTGTGATAACATTTAATTGATAAGTAAGGCAGAGTAAGAAATTAACAATCATTAATAAAGTAACTAATAATAAAATGACTTAAAAGTTATACGACCATAGTTTTTCTCTCCCCCTCTCAAAATCTTATTGTCCCATACTCACCCTTCTTCTTGTGATGATGTGAGATGACAGAGTGCCTCTGTGATGAGACGGACAAGGAGAACGACACAGGCGTTGTGATACGGTGTTAGGCTACTATTGACCTTCTGACAATATGTCAGAAGGACAATCATCTGCTTCCAGACCTTGGGTAACTGACACCACGGAAAGTGAAACCACAGATAAGGCAGGAGGAGGACTACTGAACTTGCAAAAATCATGTGAGAAATAAGCTAGATGTAAAAGCACCCAGAACAAGGAGTGTTGTGTATTTTTTTAAAAAATATTTTAATGTTTGTTTATTTTTGAGAGAGACACAGCACAAGTGAGGGAGGGGCAGAGAGAGAGAGAGAGTGTGTGTGTGTGTGTGTGTGTGTGTGTGAGTGGGAGAGGAGCAGAGAGAGAGAGAGACACACACGCAGAATCCGGAGCAGGCTCCAGGCTCTGAGCCGTCAGCACAGAGCCCGACACGGGGCTCAAACCCACCAACCGCAAGATCATGACCTGAGCCGAGGTCAGACCTTCACTGACTGAGCCACCCAGCTGCCCTGAGTGTTGTGTATTTTGAACAGCTCGCATGCAGTTCGTAGGAAATGCAAAAGTTACAAAGTCTCCTTCCCATGCCATTCTGCCAGTTCTCCTCACAGCCAGCTCTTGATATATTTATTGTGCGTTAACTTCCTTCCTTGCCTTAGCTGTGTGGTCATGATTAAACAAGTAACTCAAGTTTAAAATTCCTTACCTATAACATGAAATGGTTCTGGGGCACCTGGGTGGCTCAGTCGCTTGAGCGGCCAGCTTCGGCTCAGGTCCTATCTCACAGTTCGTGAGTTGGAGCCCTGCGTCGGCCTCTGTGCTGACGGCTCAGAGCCTGGAGCCTGCTTCGGATTCTGTGTCTCCCTCTCTCGCTGCCCCTCCCCCACTCCTGCTCTGTCTCCCTCCCTCTGTCTCAGAAAGAAAGAAACCTTAAAAAAAATTTTAAATGAAATGGTTCTGAGAATTTAGTGAAACAGTTGCTACTCTGTAATTAAAACGTGCACAAATATGAAGTGTTGCTATTTTGGGAAGGAGAAGAAAGGCCTAGAGAAACATATTGTGCTTTTAACTTCATTCAGAACAGAGGTCTTTCGGACCCTTAGAATCGGCCCCAGTCTTGGCTGCATTGTTCGGTTAGGAGTGTCCTCGTCCCTCATCTTGACATCAGCAAGAGAGGAAGGCTGAGGGCCACATTGCTTGACCCTGCCTTGGTCTGTCCCACAGGTGATCACTTACTCCAGTCATCATGTCTACAGTAACTTGACTGAGGAACAGAAGGGCCGAGTGGCCTTTGCTTCCAATTTCCTGGCAGGAGATGCTTCCCTGCAGATTGAGCCCCTGAAGCCCAGTGATGAGGGCCGGTACACCTGCAAGGTGAAGAATTCAGGGCGCTATGTGTGGAGCCACGTCACCTTAAAAGTCTTAGGTAAGACAGCACCAAGGTAAACACCTGTATCTTAGTAATAAGGGCTCTGTGAGGAATAGGGGTATGAAACTTTTCAATACCCTGCATCATGCATGCAGAGATCAGCTAGTCCAGTTTCCGGAAAGAAGTGTGCATGTTCTACAGTTTATGTTCTATATTTTAGACGTAATAAAAGGAGAAAGAAGAATCACAATTTTCCATGGTAGTGCATTACAAAATTTAAATCTCCTTTGACGTTGAAGTGGTGTTCTTGTATTTAACTTAAATCTCGCAGGTACGATTCAACTCCCTTTCTGGTTTCTGACAGCGAGAGCTGCTGAGTTCCATTTAATTGCTTCCGAGTTAACAGACTTCTGTCCCTGTTTCAGTATTAGTAAAATCACACTCAACTTTCCTAAAATTTCTTCTTTTATTAAAAAAATTTTTTTTAATGTTTATTTGAGACAGAGAGAGACAGACAGACCACGAGCAGGGGAGGAGCAGAGAGAGAGGGAGACACAGTATCCAAAACAGGCTCCAGGCTCTGAGCTGTCAGCACAGAGCCCGACGCGGAGCTCGAAGTCAAAACCGTGAGATCATGACCTGAGCTGAAGCCAGACGCTCAACCGACTGAGCCACCCAGACACCCCTAAAATTTCTAATTAAAGAACAGTGTCCTCTTTGAGAAGTGATGAGGAGGTTTCTGAGGGAGCCTCTGGAAATTACAACAGCACCACTGGAAGCAGCCATGCACACACACGCACACACAGGGGATGGAGGGGGCGTGTATTTCTGGGGGTGGTGTGTAAAGCATAGTTAGGTAGCAAAAGGCTACTGAATCCCCACCCAAAAGTTGACCAGATGATGGCCAGCTAGAGAAACAACTCAACAGGACATAGCTTTTCCACGGAGTCTGGCGTGTGGCCATCTTTGAAGCTTCTTTCTTTTTGCCAGTGAGACCATCAAAGCCCAAGTGTGAGTTGGAAGGAGAGCTGACGGAAGGAAGTGACCTGACTCTGCAGTGTGAGTCAGCCTCTGGCACAAAGCCCATCGTGTATGACTGGCAGCGAGTTCGGGAGAAGGAGGGAGAGGATGAGCATCTCCCTCCCAGGTCCAGGATTGGTAAGTCACCTTCCCATCGGTCTGCTGAGACCACAGAATGGTGCTCTAGCCATGAATCCTAAATCCGGTTTGTCAGCAACTCACCACGTGACCTTGAATGCACGGCCAAATCTCCCTGAGCTCCTACTTTTCATCCGTCAACCGGGACAGGAAAAGAGAAAAATCCATCCTTTCCCTCCTCAAATGGCACCTAAAAGTGGCAGGAGAAATGAGGAAGAAATATACTGCGTAGCCATTGTATCTAAATGATCGTGTTTGGTGTCCCTTACAAGTTCAGTCCTTTGTAACTCTTGGCGGACGCACACGTTAAAAGAACGTTTGCCTTTTCCGTCTTCCAAGAAATCTACCACCTCCTCCTCACCAAATTGTGTTAGAGAATCTTAGGTCAATGATGCACTGAAGCAAACAATACAGAGACCCTGTCCCTCAGGGGATTACAGTCGTTCCTTCTGCTTGTGTAGACTACGATAACCCTGGACGCGTTCTGCTGCAGAATCTCACCATGTCCTCCTCTGGGCTCTACCAGTGCACAGCAGGCAACGAGGCGGGGAAGGAAAGCTGTGTGGTGCGAGTGACGGTACAGCGTAAGTATCCAAACGGGTTATTCCTGTGGTCGCGTCGTGGTTTGGCGTACAGCACCTTTCATCGCAAGTAAGAGTAAGGTCAAGGCCAAAATCTTTATTTCCGGGAGGACGTGGTGACCGTGAAAATAAATTCGGTAGTTGCAGTGACCATGCGACTGGTGTAGCTAACTGTATTTACAAGCGTGTGAATCTGTCAGCTCCCTAAAGAAATGTGTTATGTCCAGGAGGGGACCGGAGGGAGATTTCCTTTATAAATGTAAATTTCCCTTATAAAAGGGGAACTTGTACTTTGTTTTTAGAACTTCTCCTGTGTCTGCTGTTTCTCAAAAATAATCAGATTAAGGGGGCATCTGGCTGGCTCAGTTAGTAGAGCACAGGACTTGACTCTTGATCTCAGGGTTGTGAGTTCAAGCACCACGCTGGGTGTGGAGCCTGCTTTAAAAAAGTCAGCTTAGGGGCACCTGGGTGGCTCAGTCGGTTAAGTGTCCGACTTTGGCTCAGGTCATGGTCTTGTGGTTGGTGAGTTTGAGCCCCGCGACAGGCTCTGTGCTGAGCCTGAAGCCTGCTTCAGATTCTGTGTCTCCCTCTGCCTCTGCCCCTCCCCCACTCGTACTCGCTCTCTCAAAAATAAACATTAAGAAAAAAAATTAGGTTAAAACAGTCCTAATGGCAAAGAGGCATATTTTGGGGTGGCATATTCTGCCACCTTTCAATACCAAGAAGGACAGTCATACATCAAGTGTAAATGGGAAACTCCGAAAGATAGAAAGATCTGGAAATACCCATCCTGCCCAGGACTTATGGGTTTTGTTTGTTTGTTTAAGTAAACTCTACCCCCTATATGGGGCTCAAACTCACGACCCCAAGATCAAGAGTCCTCAAATCAAGAGTAAGCCAGCTAGGCACCCCCGGGGCTTATGTTTTTCAGTTCATGCGTTCCCTAGCTTATGTTTGGTTTTACTTCTGCTTTTGTTTCTGAGAAAACAGATGTACAAAGCATCGGCATGATTGCAGGAGCAGTGACAGGCATGGTGGCTGGAGCCCTGCTGACATTCCTCCTGGTATGGCTGCTAATCCGAAGGAAAGACAAAGAGAGATATGAGGAAGAAGAGAGACCTAATGAAATTCGGTAAACCTCCCTCCAAAATCCCTTGTCCTAGGCTTCCTTTCCAGCTCTGTAGTGACCAGCGAACATAAATGTCCCATTTGCTCTTAACCGTGAATCTGTTAAAAGGATTATTCTGGTAGGCAAGGAGTTCCAGCCTAGGGACAGAAAGTCTGGTTTCCCTTGCCTTTATTGTGAAACTGGCTATCCTCAACTGGTAATTAAAAGATCAACTTTACATTACTTCTGATTCGTGTCCACTTATGAAGGGCCTACAATAAGGAATGGGCTTAACTGATGGGCCGTGAAAGGGTTTGCGTAGACAAACCCCAGATCAATCTCAATGGTAAATGTGTACTCTCCCAGAGTAATAGAGTTGACTTCAGGGCTAACAAAACATCCATTTGCCTAAGTCAACCGCTAAGTCTCAACGACTGGGGAAGTCCCTCTTCCCCTAAATGGCTGCCTTCCAGTGGTATAATGTGAAGTTTACGGCTTGAGGAATTTATTGGGAAGCCTCAGAAGGAAGCAACCGTAGTGGAAGGTGTATCATAGTCTTGCCGGTGTTAAAGTTTACCTTTGCTGGTTTTTTTCCTCTTCAGAGAAGATGCGGAAGCCCCGAAAGCCCGCCTGGTGAAACCTAGCTCCTCTTCCTCAGGCTCTCGAAGCTCACGCTCTGGTTCTTCCTCCACTCGCTCCACAGCAAATAGTGCCTCACGCAGCCAGCGGACACTGTCGACGGAAGCAGCACCCCAGCCGGGGCTGGCCACCCATGCATACAGCCTGGTGGGGCCAGCGGGGAGAGGTTCTGAACCAAAGAAAGTCCACCATGCTACCCTGACCAAAGCAGAACCACACCCGGCATGATCCCCAGCCAGAGCAGAGCCTTGCAAACCGTCTGAATTAGAGTGGACTTGACTCCCATGCTTTCCTAGGAGTCAGGATCTTAGGACTCTTCTAGTCATTGAAGCTCAGTCACCAGCCACACAACCCCCTGGAACCAGATGACCGGTCATTTAAGTAGTGGTGAGCATTGCGTGGATTGGATTGAAATGAGCACTTTCTTTCTAGGACACTGAACAAGAAAAAGGATGTAAACTGCTCATCTCCAAAAAGGCATCTCGTGGTGCCTTGAGACCAGAGTGGGGAAAAGCGGGGGTCCAACTCTGTGTGTTTGTTGGCCAGGACCTGTGGTGGAAAAAGTTGGGGAAAGGGGAACTGAACACTTAAAACTTCTCACCGGAAATGTTTTGTATCAATACTTTGATTCACCATAGTCAAGGGGAAATGAGGTGGTGTTCATAAATTTTCTATGCATTTCTGCAAATCTACTGGATTATTGTGATTATTCAGAGTCAAGGGGAACCCACAGCCTTATATTACACCTAGCTGCACCAGGTACTGGGCATATCACTTCTGAGAAATTTCAAAGAAGGAAGTAACGTTTCTTCTGACCTGACTTCATTTACCGTAAGGTTTGGATGTTAATTTCACAAGGCGCCGAACTAGCGGGCGGTGCCAGTTTTCCCACTCTATCCACTACTAATCTCCCTATTTCTAGTGAACAGTAAGAGAACTAAGAGAGGAAAACAAAACGTGTGACCAGGGACTGCAAAAAACTTTCCACCTTAATCATGTTCAGAGGGTCACTGACAGATATCAGAAATCTATACTGGAACAGTTGTGGACTTTCCCTCAAATCTGATGTCTCTAAGGACTTTCCTGCTGGATATCTCTGGAGCAAGAAAACATTCACTACGTGTCATTTGACAATGTTCTCAGAAGTCTTCTAGAGAAAAAGAGCTCGTTCAGAGATGCTGAAAGATCATCTGACATATCCTTGCATTCTCTTGTGAGAATATATGAAATCAGAATTTCAAGACTGACTATGACTAGAAAGAGAGCTTAGATCGGTTTTCTCTTCATATTCCGTAACATGTCAA
This sequence comes from Panthera pardus, assembly GCF_024362965.1. Classification (NCBI taxonomy): domain Eukaryota; kingdom Metazoa; phylum Chordata; class Mammalia; order Carnivora; family Felidae; genus Panthera; species Panthera pardus. The sequence continues at coordinate 95,020,117 of NW_026526677.1, forward strand.
GGAGCGGTATAAAGAAGTTTACTATTATACCAAACTTGGAGCTTCCTCCATTTGTTTTCATTTTAGGTTAGGACAAGGACGTGAACCTGGGACTTTTGATAATTCTAAGCCTTAAATTATCAAAAAGATCAAGGATTACCGTTTCCTAATGGCATTGCAAGTACATCATTACCATTCCCTCCTGAGAGGGTGACACAGAATTTCAGTAATTTCCCAGCCTAGCCTCTGAGGAAGTCCAGGTGTGGGCTGGAAGGAAAGGGAATTATATTTAAGGAAGAGCTGGTGAGGATAACTAGTGGGTGGCAGGACAGGGCTGGATGAGTGACTGCTAACATTTGAACTGTTACCATCCTGGAAACAACAGAAATGATTCACCAGGATAACCATCAGAAGAGTTGATTCATGGGGGAAAAAACAAGGTGTGAAAAATAAAAAGGAAGCGGCAGCCTCCAATACAAGAACTTGCCTTTTTAATCCTTTTGACTGTTCTGTTAATCAAAACGGACCAACTATTCTGTTAGTCTGATCATGTGGTAAGAATGTAGGCCTGAAACCGCCCTGCAAGGACCCCAGTGCAGATGTCACCAGATCACCGTGGGTATTGCAAAATATTTATTATTAAAAGGGCAGCAGGTTGCAGGGAAGAAAAAAATCGTGCGGAATTTGGAGATGACAGCATGGTTTCTAAAATGGGAATCAGATGCTTAAAGAGAAATGGTGGATCTGAGATTTTGCCCCATTTCTCTGTTTTTTCACGTCTGTGTTTCTCACAATAGAGCCCTCAGATACTGCAAATGCATTTCCTTCTAAGGTTCTTTAAGAAACAGGGGTTGATCCCTGGGTGAAAATTGTAATCTGAGTTTTATCTTCCTCTTAAAAAAAAGGGGGGAAATAGGAGACACTGAGGAAGTAATGTAAAGAATGTCTATTAATTTAAGAAGGCTGGCATATTTGGAATGCTTCTTATACTAACACTGCCTCATTGTAAGATATTAACTCCCTTCCTTACTCTACTTTTTTATTCTTCTGGTAGTGTGATAACATATCACTTCTGCTATGTGATTCTGAGAATTCTTATTCCTACAGTACCTGAGCCAAACAAGTACACTACGGAGGCTGTGGCTGTACCATCACAAGCAATTTGTTCTTATCATTATTTCTACCTTTGAACCTAAGGTTTCCTGCCTATGCCTTTGAAAGCAGGAATCGGTCCCCTTTGCATGATATGGAGATTTAGATTATTTAAACCTGTTAGTTATTAAAAGACAAATACCAGTTGGATATCCAGATTATTTTGGAAATCTATTCAGAGTGGAAATCTACAAAACAAAAATCACAGCTAACTACCTAATATCTGAGAAATTCTAAGGAATTGAAAATTCTGAGATAAGATGTTCAAGTCTTAGCAATGATAGTGCACTTCTCTTGGAGTCTGGCTTTTGGGTTCAGACATGGCAAATTCTGGGCTTAAGATACAGTTTTGAGACACTACAGGTTTCAAGCCATATTCCATTAACACTGCGAGTCAAATACATTTGATCCTTTAATGGGAAACCAACAAAATGGTAAAATAACTAAAAGGTAGAAGGAAAAAATGTTTGTGGAAGAAGATAACGATGGAATGGTGTGAATGTTTAGAGAATAACCATTTCAATAAAACATATAAACCAAACTGAAATTTGGAAAATAATGAAGTTGATGCCCTTGCTGTTACACTGTGTAAAAATATTTTCCGAATGGCTCATGCAAAAAGATAGAGAATTTTGCTTCATTTCTGGTGTTAAACTGTTCATATTTTAACTTCTAAGTTGCCTTGTAATTGAGACTGTATTTGATCACAAAAACCAAATATTTATTACAGATGCATCTGTATCAGCAATTAAAAAATAAATAAGTAAAGGTGATACTGTAGAAGGTGAAGCTCGTATAACCTGCACTGGAAATTTGTTCATTAGCTTGCTGACAAAAGAAGGATGGAAGAACTCAGCCTACATAGGATCTATTATTTATTGATTTCAGTCCCAAATATACCAAGTACTATTTTCTCACAAGGCAAGATGCTAAGCAGTACTGCAGATACCAAGTTATGGCAGAGTTCCTGCTCTAAAAGACTTTACCAAAAATAAATAGTATTTCTTAAGCAAATATTTTATGCCAAGGTCAAGTGCCAACAGAACTCCACACTTGGGGGTTCAAATAAATCTCAAAAGAAGTAAATACAAGAGATTCAAATGAATCTGAAACAAAGTTCACAGAATTAGAGGAGGTGATATACACAGAGCACTTAGTACATGTGACAGGCTCACATATGTTAAGGACTCCATTCCCCAGTCAAAAACCCAAGCCCTCAGACTTCTTCACTGCAGTTCCTATGCCCCCAAACTTTAATTTTCCATCCTGAATGTGTTTGAAACCTTGTGCATTTAAAGAGGTGGAGACAGGACAGTCATCTTATTGACCTTTAAATCCACAAACTCTGAATCATTCTATGTAATAAGAGCATAGTTCAAGTCCTACAATGTACTTTCGAATGACTGGAAACTGGTTATCTACTCTACTTTAATCACTGCTGTTAGGTGGTTTGGCCCTTGTTCCATTTTCCAATGGTTCAGTAGTTAAAATGTGGGTAGTTCAGAGGTTAGTTAAAAACTGTGATATGTGGGATATAGTTCAGAGACTGTCCTTGATAGGTTGAGTGGGAGAAGACTGTAGATACGAAAGAAAATTGAAGGGAGCCTCCCACAGCACACATCTTCCACTTTCTGGAGTTGAAGTTATAGGTGTTTCTAGAAAGAAAATTACACTGTAGTGTAACTAAAAAACAGACCAGGGGCACCTGGGTGGCTCAGTCCATTAAGCCTCCGACTTCGGCTCAGCTCGCCATCTTGCGGTTTGTGAGTTCGAGCCCCTCATCAGGCTCTGTGCTGACAGCTCAGGGCCTGGAGCCTGTTTCAGATTCTGTGTCTCCCTCTCTCTCTGCCCCTCCCCACTCACGCTCCGTCTCTGAATAATAAATAAACATTAAAAAAATAAAAAAACAAAACAAACACAGACCAAAGATCCTGGAATCAAAAGAGCTAAGTTCCATTTGAGCTCAGCTAGCTGTTAATCCTTCCACAAGTAACATCACTGAACCTCATTTTTCTCCTCATACCGGATGTATATCTCAGAAAACTGTTTTGATGATTGAATGCTATAACAAATAAAAGCACTTTATATGCTGCGAAAACACCATATAAAATTAATATTTTGGGAGGTGGGAAGAAATTAAGTATATACCTCCACGTACTCAAGCCAACTTTGCCCCGGAAAAAGCAAATGTGAAAAGAAAATGTCTCCTTCGTATGTTTGAATCCGTCTGTAGGCTTTACTGGCTTTGACAAGGACAAGGTGTCCTCACTCTTGTGACACCCTTTCTGGAGCCACTGTCTGGAAGGTCTTTCTAATTCCGGCCACACCACTGTGTCAGATAGTGTTAAAAAAATCTTTTCATCTATCTGCCCCTTTATCTATCAAATAAGAGTATCAGCTGCCCTGCCTTTTTGAAAGAACACACTGGAAAACATTTCCAGGTACTGAGAAAGGCTCTTAGAATGACAAGGCCTAAATACCTGCCACCATGCACCACAATTTAATTCTAAGTAGTACTGTTTCGTGGACTCGATTAGTAATGTTTTCGAGATGCCTCTGAACGATCTGTCGCTTCGTTTTTTATAAGTCAAGGCAGGAAAGACATTACATCATGTTACTGAAAATAAAAGCAGCTCCGAGAGTCTAAATCAAGGACACGGGGCTACCGGAACCCAGGTTCCTAATGCCTGATTCTCCTCCACGGAAAAACCTGGCTAAGTTTTTCTTTTTCACAAATAACTGCGAGGTGCGGGACTTGGGCAAATGCAGAGGCAGAGCCGAGACGCCAAACCTGTTCTTGGCGGGAGGTGGGGAGTGGCGGAGTTGTCTGGGGTCAGGGAAGCGGCTTTGGCCACCTATTTTGTCGAGGGTCCAGGCACAGCATCCGGCCTTAAAGGTTCTGAAAAGCCGGAGCCCCTCCAACCTCGGCCTCGAGGGCTGCCGGCCTCCAGGTGCCACGGTGACTGAGGGTTCTGGAGGCTTGGCCTGGCTAACCTGTCTCTTCCTACACCCAAGTGGGGCCAGGCGGCTCCCTCCAGCCACAGATCTGTGCGTCCCTGGGCAAGACACCCTAGTAGCGCTCAGGGGTGGGAACATTCCTCCCGGTTCCTAGAAGGCCGACTTAGCCCAAAGGCACCCTAGATACGAAACATAGGAACGTGGAATCCGGGAGGGCCTAAACGAGCCTCTACAACGCCGAAGTGGGGGGTAGGGAAGACAGAACGAGGACGGAGGGGGGGAGGGGCGCAACAACCTTCGCGGCCATTTTGTCCTCGCTCCACTTCCGTCTTCGCTCCCGGGCTGCCGGGGCCGGACCCCTCCCTTCAGGCCCTGCGCCCGTCCTCCCCCGGTTGCGCGTCGATCCAGATTGCGGCTAGTGCCGCTGTCATTGGCTGCTTCCAAAATTGCCCGCCCCTCTTCCTCCACCTCCTTCCGTCCGCTCCCGCCCGCGCTGACGGGGAGCGCATGCGCAGAAGCGGATGCACCCCCCCCCCCCCCCGACCGGCCCGGCCCCCCGCGCCTGGGGTGACTGAGGACTCCCGCGCGCGGGCTCTCACGGCTCCACCCTCCCTTTCCCCGGGGCCGTTCGGAGAGCGGGGGCGAGAATGAAAGTTCCAGAACGCTGCGGTGAGTGCGTCATCGCGAGGTGGGGTGGGATGGGGGCGGGAGTGGGCGAGGCCCGAGGGTAGAGCCGGCTTAGTCATTGGGGCTCACAGAGATGGCCGCGTGCCCATTGGTCGAGGAAGTCATGATGGGCAGCCGGCAGGGGTGGGCCCCTTCTGGAAGGTTCTGAGGCAGGGTATAAGAGACAGGGTGGCGGGCGGAAACCGGCCTCATTCAACGCGGCGTTAGCTCTCCAGGTAGCTGTTTCTTTGGCAAGCGGGGCCGGGCCCATCCTGAAGGTAAGGCCTGTCTTCTGAGCTTTTGGGAGTTTCTAAGAAACGTGCAACCTACCACCGGGCTGGTCGGGATTGCAGAGGCCCAGACGCTTCTGATCATTTTCTTGTAGGTGGGGGGCCCCCCAGGCCCCTGCCCGCCTGGGGCGCGCTCCTTACGGGGAGGCGGCGGACCTGGCCTTGCGGGCAAGCGGGACGTAGGCTGCAGGCCGTGATGGTCGCCGCGGGGTCAGGGCGGTGCCCGCGGGGAGGCCTGGGCGTGGGCCGCATCCGTTTGCGGGGCACGGGAAGTCCAGCCGGCCCCCTGGAGCGGACCCTTCCGTAGGCTCTCAAAAAGAGGAAGCCGCTTTTGGCACGGGCCCAACGTGGGGGGGAGGGGGCTTCTGAGCACGCCACGCAGGCCGTATTGTGTTGGCTCCGGAGCACGGGGTGGGGGGTGGGGTTGGAGAAGGGTGCGCTGTGAGTCGAGGCCACGTGCTCCTGTCGCAGACCCTCCGGGCAGGTGCTTGATTCAGGGCCGGACTCGCCCGCGGTTGGCACGGTAACACCCCGTTTGCAGCATTTTTCGCTCTGGCCCTCCCGCGTGGTTTCCTCCGACAAGGGCAGTGTTTCTTGGGGGGAGGTGCTGAGTGTAATCTTCTTACCAAAGTGTCCATACCTGATAGCTTGAGGAGCAGGAAGCGTTTCCAAGTGTTGGTGTTTTTTAGCAAACCCTGGGTTTTTTTTTCTTCCAGCAACTATGTCTAAGGGACCTGCAGTTGGCATTGATCTTGGCACCACCTACTCCTGTGTGGGTGTTTTCCAGCACGGGAAAGTGGAAATAATTGCCAACGATCAGGGAAACCGAACCACCCCAAGTTATGTCGCCTTTACTGACACCGAACGATTGATCGGTGATGCTGCAAAGAATCAAGTTGCAATGAACCCCACCAACACAGTTTTTGGTAAGCTGTTAATTGTGAGCAACATGCCTTGAGTTTTAAGTGGTGTAGACTGAATGAGAAAGTTCAAAGTTTATCAATCTGAGGTAGCCATGAAAGTTTTGAAAATAGGAAAAGCCTTTTTAAGAATTTACCTGGTAATTTTGTACTCTTAAATGCTAAAAATAGGGTATCAGATTAGAAAATCTGAGCAATTCTGCCAGAGAGAACTTGAGTCCATTTGACTAATCTGAAGTTTGGTTGCTAGGTCTCTGATCTTCACATTTCAGTAATGGTGTATTAGGGTTCTTACTTGGTAGATGCAATGTAACACTTGACCTGATAAACTTCTTTAGATGCCAAACGCCTGATTGGACGTAGATTCGACGACGCTGTTGTCCAATCTGATATGAAGCATTGGCCCTTCATGGTGGTGAATGATGCCGGCAGGCCCAAGGTCCAAGTAGAATACAAGGGAGAGACCAAAAGTTTCTATCCAGAGGAAGTATCTTCTATGGTTTTGACAAAGATGAAGGAAATCGCAGAGGCTTACCTTGGGAAGGTGAGTAGCCTGCTAATCCTAGAGACCACGTGGCTGGAAGTTGCAGCATTATGCACTAGATTCCCTGATGAATTCATGCATGGGGTTTTGCTTGAAGGATACACGTTAGTAATCTGACTGCCTTATCTTTAGAAAGCATGTGATTGCTATCTTCAGTACACGCAGAAGTAGACGGAGATGGGAGTATTGCTGGGTTTATGAACTGATCTGTAACATGGTTTTGTTTTTTCTATATTTCTAGACTGTTACTAATGCTGTAGTCACAGTACCTGCCTATTTTAACGATTCTCAGCGTCAGGCTACCAAAGATGCTGGAACTATTGCCGGTCTTAATGTACTTCGAATCATCAATGAGCCAACAGCTGCTGCTATCGCTTACGGCTTAGACAAAAAGGTATGTCTCCTTTGTGGAGCTGGGATTCGTTTAACGACTGACTTGAGCCATTGGAGATTTGGATGAGTAATCACCTTGTATTCTAATTGCAGGTTGGAGCCGAGAGGAATGTGCTGATCTTTGACTTGGGAGGTGGCACTTTTGATGTGTCAATCCTCACTATCGAAGACGGGATCTTTGAGGTCAAATCTACTGCTGGAGACACCCACTTAGGTGGAGAAGACTTTGACAACCGAATGGTAAACCATTTTATCGCGGAGTTCAAGCGCAAACACAAGAAGGACATCAGTGAGAACAAGAGGGCGGTCCGTCGCCTCCGTACCGCTTGCGAGCGCGCCAAGCGTACGCTTTCTTCCAGCACCCAGGCCAGTATTGAGATTGATTCTCTATATGAAGGAATCGACTTCTATACCTCTATTACTCGTGCCCGGTTTGAAGAATTAAACGCTGACCTGTTCCGTGGCACGCTGGACCCTGTAGAGAAAGCCCTTCGGGATGCCAAGCTAGACAAGTCTCAGATCCACGATATTGTCTTGGTGGGTGGCTCTACGCGTATCCCCAAGATTCAGAAACTTCTACAAGACTTTTTCAATGGGAAGGAACTGAATAAGAGCATCAACCCTGATGAGGCTGTCGCTTACGGTGCAGGTAATAATCCCACTATTCGAATTAAATGGTTCTAACAGGTGGTCTTGAAAGCCCCACGCTGGCTCGCTATGATGAGTGATTCTTAAACATTCGTAGTTTCCACCAAAAGCTTAAGCTGATGATGGTCTAACTTCCTTGGATGTCTGAGCGATAGACGTTTGTTAGGTAACGAGGTTGGTTTTATTTTATTTTAACTAAACGTTTTTGTTTTAGCTGTGCAGGCAGCCATCCTTTCTGGAGACAAATCTGAAAATGTTCAAGATTTGCTGCTGTTGGATGTCACTCCCCTTTCTCTCGGCATTGAAACCGCTGGCGGAGTCATGACTGTTCTCATCAAGCGCAATACTACCATTCCTACCAAACAGACCCAAACCTTCACTACCTACTCTGACAACCAGCCTGGTGTGCTCATTCAGGTATGTTTTACTGTATTGGTACCGATTCAGTTATGCTTCAGGTCGTATGAGATTTTGGGAAGACTTGTCCTGCTATGATGATCGATTCCAAAACCATTCGTAGTTTCCACCAGAAGTCTTGTGTTGGCCAATTCCTTCCTTGGATGTCTGAGCGAGGTCTTTCCTGGTTGACCTGAACGTCTGTAAACTGGTACGCTGTGATGCTTGCAACTCCTTAGTAATTCTCATTTCCTACCAAGGTTTATGAAGGTGAGCGTGCCATGACCAAGGATAACAACCTACTGGGCAAGTTTGAACTCACAGGCATACCTCCTGCCCCCCGTGGCGTTCCTCAGATCGAGGTCACCTTTGATATTGATGCTAATGGCATTCTCAATGTCTCTGCTGTGGATAAGAGCACAGGAAAAGAGAATAAGATCACCATCACAAACGACAAAGGTAGGCACAACTTTGGCACTTTTTCCTTTGTCTTAAAAGATCGGGTCTGGGGTCATAGGGACCATAGATCTTATAAAATCTGTCCAAGGGCATTGAACCCAAGGGCTTGCTTCTAATGGATTTGGAGCATTAACGGTTAAGGTTGGCAGGATAACTGAAGGTTCAATGTCAAAAGTTCTGTCTAAAAGACCAGTTAACTTCCACAGGTCGCTTGAGCAAGGAAGACATTGAGCGCATGGTCCAGGAAGCTGAGAAGTACAAAGCTGAAGATGAGAAGCAGCGAGACAAGGTGTCCTCCAAGAATTCCCTTGAATCTTACGCATTCAATATGAAAGCAACTGTCGAAGATGAAAAGCTTCAGGGTAAAATCAACGATGAGGACAAACAGAAGATTCTGGACAAGTGTAATGAGATCATCAACTGGCTGGATAAGAACCAGGTTTGTTATTTCTAATAAATTGGGAGTGGGGAGGGTATGGGGTTTCAGCAAGATTAGATGGGATTTTACGATACAAATCGGTCACAGTGATGAATGGTCCATACATTCGCGGTTTCCACCAGAACTTCAGGTGTTGGCAACTTAGATTCCTTCCTTGGATGTCTGAGTGACCCAAGAGTACATTGGTAATTAAGACTCCTATGTGACGGTAGGTCTTTGCATTTTAGGAACATCAGGTTGACTTGGTAGGAAGTTTCCTCCTTTGAGGAACCTATAGTAAAGAATTGTTTTTTCTTCTTCAGACTGCAGAAAAAGAAGAATTCGAGCATCAGCAGAAAGAGCTGGAGAAGGTCTGCAATCCCATCATTACGAAGCTGTACCAGAGTGCAGGAGGCATGCCTGGAGGAATGCCTGGAGGCTTCCCTGGTGGTGGAGCTCCCCCCTCTGGTGGTGCCTCCTCCGGGCCCACCATTGAAGAGGTTGATTAAGCCAACCTGAGCATAGGTCTAGCATTGTTCCACACAAAACATTTGAAGGACCCAAATTTGTAGCAAATTCCATGGCAGTGAAGTTGAGCTGCTATAGTTAATAAAACTGGGCATTCTTGATACTTGAATATGGAATATGTGCACAAGGAAAGGAAATACAACATTGCACTTTATAAGCACTGTATTGTTAAGTGGAAAATGCAATGTCTTAAATAAAACTGTATTTAAAATTGGCACCATATGATTGTCTTGAGTCTATACAAGGGCAGCAGGCATTTTTGGTTTGGGGCTGGATGGATATTTGGCTAACTGCAAATCACACAAAATAGTATTTGGGCAGTTCTGGCTTTCAAAAGAAGCCTCGGGTTAATGAATTCATGTTAATGTTGTATTTGGGGTTTGAGATTTAATAGTAAAGTGAACTTTGAATTTGCAGATTTTTCAGTGTTGGGAGAACTGTTGATGGGAAGGAAGTATTAAAAATATCAGAAGGGGTTTTTGTGCTTGGATGGTCAGTCTGAACAGTGAAATAGTCCGGAAGTAGCATTAAGCATGTGAAACTGACCCACGTGGAACTGTAAAGCCCTGCGCCAGCACGTTTGATCACGGTTCTGTTCCTTTTTCTCACCTTGGCTGGGTGGGAACTTGAAGGGGGGGTGGCAGTGGAGTTTGAGGAGGGTAGGGTTTATTTACCCATAGAATCAAACCATGAGCATCTAATTCTGACTTTAATACCTAAACTCCGATTAACCTTCAGGGACTTAGCTGAACAAACATTGCTACATTTCCACTTAAATCCACTTCACTGGATTGCCTTTATGTGATCCTGGTTTTGGAGCAAAGCTGTACATTCGTGGCCTTGGTTCTTGAGGAATGTTAGCCAAGGTGTTGGGCTACCCAAAAAGTGCTGCCAGGAATTTCCAAAATGTCCTTGTGTGCAATGTATAGATAGCTCTGTCCTGAGAACCCTCAAGTAAGGAAACAGGTAAGGGGATTGTTCCCCACAGTGCCTGGTGACATACCTGCCATCTGGTGGTCAGGTTAGGAGAAACCTGTGTGTTGGCGAGGTCTTAATGCTCCCAGTGGAACAGTCCAACTTTAAGATCTGCTTGGCATCTTTCCCTGCCTTTATAGAATTGTTGGTTCCTGGGTGACCCCTGTTACGACAGTTAATATTAGGATTTCAGTGGTAATTGCAGAATGATCTTCGTTTAGTTCAGTGAGTATAGTGAAGATGTTTAGCAGTCTTAAGTTTTTCTCTAAATGAGGTTATTACTACATGGACTTCACTACATAGTGATTTATGGCCATGCCCATGTAGTGCTTGGAGTCTACAGGAGACTTGGGGTACCATATGTGATTTATATTTATTTTCCCTTAGCTTATCCAAAATTTGAAAGCCATGCGTGATCCTTGGGAAAGGCCCAGGGTGGAGTATTTATATAATTTGGTTTCTTAATCGGACTTGTTTCAGTCCCTTTTTGTTACTGCATTCTTTATGAACTGGAACAAAACTCTGACTTGAGATCTCAAAAAGGAACAGTAGTGTAATCAGTGGAACAGATTGAAAAGTGGTGGCAGTCCCTTTATGCAAATGGGAGAAGCCATACCTGTGCTAGGGCAAATAACGGGGCTTTGTCAAGAAGGTGGAAATTAACTCTGCTAGAATTAAAATTAATCTGCATAAGGTGGTGTTTACAGTTGACACAGATTGAGTTGCATTGATTTCAAGTTGCACGGTAGGAGAGCAGATCGGAATATTCAAATAATGATCGGCTTTATTCCAAAACCTGTATTTTTTGCTCCATTACCATGGTGAGTTCTGAAACTGGCTCCTTTCAACAGAGAGCATCTGGGATTCATACTGGAAAGAATATTTTCTTAAAAGAGTTTCATAATCTTGGTCCTCAAAACACATGCAATTGTGTACTTAATAACTTGGTCCCAATATTCATCTGAGCATTTTTTGAAAACATTCTTTTTATTTTTGACAGAGACAGCATGAGCGGGGAGGGGCAGAGAGAGGGTGACAGAATCTGAAGCAGGCTCCAGGCTCCAAGCTCTGAGCTGTCAGTACAGAGCCTGACACAGGGCCTGAACCCACAGACTGAGATCGTGACCTGAGACGAAGTCAGACGCTCAACCGACTGAGCACCCAGGCGCCCTCATCTGAGCCTTTATTTGAGTTCATGGTCAGCGTCGTCGTCCCCCCCCCCCCCTCCCCGCCCCAATGCTTTGGGTATTCAGTTGGAGATTGGTCTTTCGCAAGTGGCAGTCAGCAGTCTGGGCGTTTGAGAAGCATAGTGATTCAAATCAACTTTTGTTTTTGTGATTAATTAGGTTCCTGCTGTGCGAGAAACCTGGTTTGTGGGTATAGATACAAAAGCTGGTAAAAATGTGTTTCAGCCTTATGTGTCTATAGGATAGCAGGCGAGAGTGACTGAAGATAAATTGGTAACTCCAAAGTAACAAAGTATAAAATGGCATGCTTGCAGGAAAACTCTGGCAAGAAGAATGCTTAGAAGATGGAGAGAAGGTGGCCCTAAGGAAGGAACGGTAGTGTTTACCCCTTACATTCAGTTTAGAGTTAACAGGTAGCTTCCACTTTTCCTACTTTTTTAAAACAATCTCCTAGGGGAAGGATGGGTGGATGGTCAGCTGTGCACTCGTAAATCTATATAGGGTGGCAAAGGCAATTTTACTAATGGTGATTTGGGGTTGTGGTTATAAGCGGTAACATCATGGTGCTTGATGGCTGGTTCCTAAATTTTGCACAGGATCCCACTGGACTGGGGAGAGGGAGCAAAAAATGCACTGTTCCTCCCATCTCCACCCTTTTAAGAGTTAGTGTCGGTTTCAGCTAAATGTATTTGGCAATAGCTGAAGTTTTTAGTCAACAGTAATTGTTAAACTACTGAGGGCGTAGTTTTTATCTGTAAAGCCACAGCAAGACATTTACTTTCAACAGCATTAATATTTATATACTTAAAACAGTACAAAATAGCGTGGTAATACTTGCAAACAATCCTTTGCTCAAACAATATTTATGGAGTACATGTAATTTTCCAGGTCCTCTACTTTCATAGGAAAAACAGCCTTTTGGATTCTGGTAAGGTAGTGTGGAGTGATGGTGGAACATAAGTAGGAAAAAAGTTCAGAATTTTCATTGGTGGGGTGGGGTCTGCATATGGGTGTAAGGGCCTCTTTGCCCACTAGATGGCAGTAGCTATTTAGAAAGCAACTGCAAAGGGTAGGTGAAGAAAGTACAGGTCTTGCCTAACCCGAAGCATAGCAAGTGCTGAGGAAGAAAGCCCCGTGTATTCACATTCGTGTTCTAGGTAAAGTATTTCCTGGTTGGGGTTATAGCTTTGAGTAGAGGTCTCTGAGTACTTGGGGTTTGGAGGTGGTGGTTAGATCTAGAACTTTGAAACTTGGGAGGGAGGGGTGCCTGGGTGGCTCCATCGGGAAAGTGTTTGATTCTTTGATTTCTGCTCAGGTCAGGATCTCAAGTTCTTGAGATCGGGCCCTGCATCAGGCTCAGTGCTGGCAGAACCAGCTTGGGATTCTCTGCCTCTCTGCCCTTCCCCCACTTTCTCTCTCAAAAACAAAACAAAACAAAAAACCATGGAGGAGAAAAAGGGTTAAATCTCTGTGGTTAGAGTAGTCTTAGTGGATACACTGTCCCTAGTTTAAGCCTCTGTGTTATTTTGAACTCCTCCTGAGAATCCTATTTGTATGAAATGCTTGAATTCCCACCTACCCCCAGACTCAAACCCAAGAATGCAAGAGTATTCACACACTCCTATATTTCTAGTGTTTGGCACAAGTGAAAGAAAAAGGAGTAGAACAGGCACCCAATGGGTTGGTGGTAGAATGTACTCCCTTTGAGCTTTCTGAGGGTGTGGTCACGGTCATGGGTCTTGGAGTGGTGAGTGGCTGGCTGGCTGGCTGGCTGAGCTCAGGCCCCTGACAGATCGGCTCCTTGCAGAATTTGGGAGCCAGGATTAGAGTTGGTGAGAGGAGGAAATGATCAGTCAAGCCTGGAATAGGTCTAGCCAAATGAAAGTTGGCAGCAACGGGACTGTCGGAACCTTTGGCCTGATGGACCCCCTGATGTCTCTAGGTTGCCCTGCAGTTGGGGCAGTAGGTGGGGGTGGGCTGGGTGAGCAGAGGAGGCACAACTAGTCTTTGCCATATGAGAGGACAGACAGCACAACTTGGAGGGAATAGGGCCTATTCTAAGGAGCTGGGCCACAGATCAGGGCATTCAAAGGATGCAGCCAGCCCCAGAGCTCCAAATCTTGACTTGGGTTAGGCAAGGTTTTCTTAGATACGACCCCAAAAGCACAAGCCACAAAAAGACTTCCTGAAAATTAACTTGCGTAAAGGATACCATCAAGGAAGTGAAAAAAGCCCACAGAATTGGAGACCGTATTTGCAAACCATATATCTAATAAAGGACTGGTATCCAGAAGATCTTTAAAATATATTTAGGGGTGCCAGGATGGTTCATCGGTTAAGCCTCCGAACTTCAGCTCAGGTCATGATCTCACAGGTCGTGGGTTCGAATCCCTTTACCAGCCCATCATCCCTGCGGATTCCCAAACAATGCCTAATTCTATTCTTTTTTTTTTTTTTTTTTGTAATTTTTTTTTTTAATGTTTATTTATTTTTGAGACAGAGAGAGACAGAGCATGAACGGGGGAGGGTCACAGAGAGAAGGAGACACAGAATCTGAAACAGGCTCCAGGCTCTGAGCTGTCAGCACAGAGCCCGACGCGGGGCTCGAACCCACGAACCGTGAGATCATGACCTGAGCCGAAGTCGGACGCTTAACCGACTGAGCCACCCAGGCGCCCCTGCCTAATTCTATTCTTGCCAGCGATTTCCCCCGTGGGCAGCAGTTTATTTCTGTCATCAAGTCTCTGATGAAATCTTTAGCCGTGAAACGTTTAGTCCAATCCGCACAAATCGTGTGTAGTGTTAACATGTCACAGGCTGCCGGTGGCCTGCATTATGTGGTAATTTGGAAGCGAGAGAAGTGATAATATAGGGTGGGCTGCTTTTGTGAGCTCGCATTAATGCTGGAGCTGGTGATGTCAATTGACAGCCCATTGATTTGGGCTAATAGTGCCTGGAGGGGGCAGATTTGGAGCGAGGTAGGGAATAAAGGATATCGACGACTGTCGCCAGGATCCCGGCAGCTTTTAATCTATTACTGCCCTCTTTTAATGCAGCTTCCATGTGGACTGCATTTACTTCCACCAGCTCTGCCTGCTGCGCTGAACTGCGAAGCCAGGGAGGTGCCACCCCCAGAGTGCTCCAGAGTTCCCCCGTATTGATTTCTTTGATGCTCTGGGGTGCGAATTATAATTATTTCATTAAGCCCTTTAATGGGTATCAACTATGAACTTTCCCCAGCCCGGGCCGGGGCGGCCAGGACCAGGTCAGCATCATTAATCTATGCTCGTGTCCTTGCCACCAATTGTGCCCCCCCCCCCCCACCTCGACCCTTTTTTTTCCCCTCCTATTATCGCGTCTGTGGTTTTAGTGGGAAGCAGGTCGATCTGCTCTCGGAGAGGAGCTGCGAAGGGGAGTTGGCTGATTTGGGGAGGCTGGAGGGGAGGCCACGGTTGAGCAGATCGTAGTGTTGGCTGTTCACACCAAGGGACTGGCTAATCGTGCTGTTAGATCTGCTCTGCCCACTTCTAGTTTGCCTGTGCAGGGAGGTGATGAACCGTACCTTGGGATAAAGCGAGAGATCCCGCAGCCGCCTCCTTGTGTGGCTTTGAGTCCTGTTGTAGCTCAGAAATCTGCCACACCCTCCCTGAAAGTCGGTAGTCTACCTTACCAGGGGTGCTGTGAATACGAAGGTGTACAAAATCGTGCCTTGTGCCCTCAGGGAGCTTCAACTGCAGTAAAGGGACCAATAACCAAACAGGCAGCAAGACACTAATGGGCCTTGAGAAAGGGCGAAGTACAGGGAATTATGGGACCCCACGGAAGGGGCCTTGACCCAGGCTTGGGGGTCAACGAGGGCTTCCCGGAGGGGCAAATGCTACACTAAACCTAAGAAGGACTAGGAGATAGAGGAAGGAGGAAGGGCATACCAATCAGTGGGAACAGCATGTTTAAAAGGCCCGGAAGTGGGTTGCCTGGGTGGCTCAGTCAGTTAAGCCTCTGACTCTTGATTTCGGCTCAGGTCATGATCTCATGGTTTGTGGGTTCGAGCTACATGTTGGGCTCTGCACTGACTGTGTGGAGCCTGCTTGGGATTCTTTCTGTCTCCCCCCGCCTTTCTCTGCCCCTACCCACCTCTCTAAAAATAAACAAATAAACTTAATAAATAAAAGGATTGGATGTGAAAGAAGGCACGTGAAATTTTGGGGACCTCCCCTAGGTGAGTAAGGTCAGCACTTTGTATGAGGTGGGGAAAAGTCCCCCCCACCCCCAGTCTGCTTTACCCACTTGCCATTGCTGATTAATCCCACAGAAGTCTCAGGAAAGTTCTGAGTCTTAGGTGGCATTTCCCATTTAATCAGAAGCTTTCTTGTTTCTACCATGCTTTTCTTTAGGCCCAAAGTGAGTTTTATGTCAGGTTCTTCACTTGTTTGGTTCGTGCGGTGGCTTTATTTATTTATTTTTTTTATTTTTTATTTGAAAAAAAAAATTTTTTAACGTTTATTTATTTTTGAGACAGAGAGAGACAGAGCATGAACGGGGGAGGGTCAGAGAGAGGGAGACACAGAATCTGAAACAGGCTCTGGGCTCTGAGCTGTCAGCACACAGCCCGACGCCGGGCTCGAACTCACCGACTCAGAGATATGACCTGAGCCGAAGTCGGACGCTCAACCGACTGAGCCACCCAGGCGCCCCCATGTGGTGGCTTTAAAACATGTCTGCAATTTTTTTTTTTCTTGCAACTTTTCTTTTGACATTCCTTGCCATGAGGGTATGGAATCTAATTCCTCTTCCTGTGGATATGGGCTGGCTTTGGGGACTGGCTTCCAACAGACAGAAAGCGGAGAAAGTAACTCAGGGTAACTTCCGAGTCTAGATTGTTAAATCCATGCCGCTGTCACCTGATTCGTGGGACCCTCACTGTAGGAATCTTCAGCTACTCCTCAGGAAGTCCCCCCCCCCCCCCCCCGTGAGGCCCATGAGTAGAAAGACCCATAGGAAGAAGAGCCCCCGCTGTTGAGCGGTCCTGGTCTGCACCCCAAACACGTGAGTGACAAAGGCTTGAATATGATCCAGCCCCGGCCATCAACTGACTCCATCTTTACTCAGAGCCCAGTCAATCCCCAGCTTCGTGACCAAAGTAAATGATTGTTACTGTTTTAAGCCACTATTTCGGGATGCTTTGTTACACAGTGATAGATAATTGGAACAGTGAGGTTTGATTAAGTTTGTATTTGATTAAGTCTGATTACTATAGCTTTATGGTTAGTCTTAAAATCAGGTAGGATGTATGAGTTCCCGAACTTTGTTTTGACCCTTCTAGATCTTTTGCTTTTTCATGTAGATTTTTAAGAACAAACTCATTTTCTACCATAAATGTAGCTTGAATTATAATTGGGATTTTAATGACGCTACAGATTATATTGGGTAAAGTTGACCTCTTAACAGTATTGAGCACCAATCCAAAAGTGTGATATTTATTTCTTTTTAAGTTTCTGTCAGCAGTGTTTTATAATTTTAGAATGAAGAACGTTTCCATCTTTTGTTAGATTTTCCTTATTACATTTTTAAATTCTGTAAACAGAACTGTTTTTTTTTTTTTTTTAACATTTATTTATTTTTGAGAGACAGAGAGAGACAGAGCACGAGCAGGAGGAGAGGTAGAGAGAGAAGAAGACACCAAATCCGAAGCAGACTCCAGGCTCTGAGCTGTCAGCACAGAGTCCGATGCGGGGTTCAAACCCACGAACCACGAGATCATGACCTGAGCTGAAGTCGGACGCTTAACCGACTGAGCCACCCAGGTACTCCAAAACAGAACTGTTTTTAAATTTCATTTTCCAATTAATCACTCCTACTTTGTAGGAATGTAATTGAACTAAAATATTAACCATGTATTGTGTGACTTGCTAAATTCACTTATTAATTCTAGTAATGGTTTTGTGGAGTTCTTTATTATTTTTTCCAGAAGCAATCATGTTATCTGTGAGGAAAGATGGTTTATTTCTTCCTTTCCAGTCTGTATGCCTTTTACTTCTATTTCTTTCCTTATTGCTTTGATTAGGACTCCAGTAAAGTGTTGAGTAGAATGACATCGACAGAAGACATCCTTGCTTTGTTTCTGATCTTAGGACACAGCGTTTAATATTCCACCATTAAGTGTGATGTCAACTTTGGATTTAACACAGGGGGTTTGGGCATTATGCTTATATTAAGGGTAAATTTGTTGAGCATGGCAATCTATCCATGACAAAACCGTCTGCATGGACCAGGATGGAGGAAGAGGGCTAACGTAAGTAAACATAGGTCTCCCCATTTAAAGGAAATGACTGGAAGTAGCAAGGAGTGTTGTAAGATGTGGCTTCCCAGAAAGAATGAAGACTGGTAGAGCAAAGAGAGAATCCAATCCTCCAAGCAGGACTTGGGGGCTTAGAATGGCTTCTTTCTTCTTCTCTACCTGGTGATCTATTCACTTTTCAAAAGCCAGATGAGATATTCTCTTTCTGGAATTCTCCCAGGCGAGGCTGGTGACTTCCCCACCCAGAATTCCCTGTATGCTTTGCACCTTTAGTATAGCCTTTTTCACACATTTGGGAGATGTTTTGCAAGCCTGGCTGGCTTCCCCCTGGATGGGGAGAGCCTCTGAGGTCGGAATGGTGGCTTCTTTATTTTCATATATGCCGCTCCTATCGACCCTGCCTCTCTTGGAATCATGGGGCAGAATTGGAGCTCTGGGGTTTGCATACCATATTTCCCCAGCTGTGAAAGCCTCAAGCAAGTTTCCCTCTCAAAATACTTTTAAATATATAAATACTCTTTAAAATAAAAAGAGAGGGGCGCCTGGGTGGCTCGGTCGGTTAAGCGTCTGACTTCGGCTCAGGTCATGATCTCACGGTCCGTGAGTTCGAGCCCCGCGTTGGGCTCTGTGCTGACAGCTCGGAGCCTGGAGCCTGCTTCCGATTCTGTGTCTCCCTCTCTCTCTCTGACCCTCCCCCATTCATGCTCTGTCTCTCTTTGTCTCAAAAATAAATAAACATTAAAAAAAATAAATAAAATAAAATAAAAAGAATAATAACACCACTCTTAGAGGTAGTTGCTATCTGCTCTTTTTCTGGCAGTGCCTGTTTGTTGAACGAAGGACACAGTTTTGTTTTAGAACAGAGGTGTGGCCTAGAGATGAACAAAGGCACAATCTTGCATGATCCCTGATTTGAATGGAAACTTGGTTAATTAAATCCTAGCCATCTTTAGAAAGTGTATTCACAATGCAGCGGGCTTCCCAACCCTATTAGAGCTCGCACCTCTGTTTCTATAAGAAAGATTTTGTAATATCCTCTTTACCACCATGGATAGTATTCATAGATACATAGATTCGTATCTACTATTCACAGATAACCAACACGTTCTGTGGTAATTGTAAATCTGAAGGAGAGTTAAAGAAAAACAACTTGCAATAAGATACCGTGTTTCGATAGATTCATGCTCAAGTTCAGATAAGCTGGAAGGCGCAAAGGACGAAGTGAGATGCTCACTCCTGCAGAAACTTTGTGAAAGCAAGTTACAAATCCACACGGATTCAGGCCAGTGCGTTGATGGCTCAGGTTATCAGTGCACCTGGGTGACTTGATTGGTTAAGCGTCCGACTTCGGCTCAGGTCATGATCTCGCGGTTCCTGAGTTCGAGCCCCGCATTGGGCTCTGTGCTGACAGCTCAGAGCCTGGAGCCTGCTTCAGATTCTGCGTCTCCCTCTCTCTCTCTGCCCCTTGCCTGCTCACATTCTGTCTCTCAAAGGTAAATAAACGTTAAGAATTGTAAAAATCTGCAAAAAATCCTTCATGTTATTGTTGTATACATAGTTAATTCTGGAACGTTTGTTTTCACCTATATGAATATTTGGAAAACGTTCAGGAATCACTTGGGATGTGGACATTTCTTCCACGTATAAAACTGACTTGAATGTTGCAAGATGCTAGGCACCCCTCTCTTCCACGCACTAAAAGCCAGTGGAGCCTCCAATCGTGGCAACAATCAACAATGTTCCCACAGATTTCCCAAGTGCCCTGTGCGGGGCAGAACCACCCTGAGCCCAGATTCTGGAGTTGGCCTTCGGTTCAAAAACCCTGGCACTGCCTCTTTTTGTCTGCGTGGCCCCTTGACTTTCAGTTTCTTCACCTCTAAAAGTGGGGGTGTGTGATGTATCCAGTCACAAGGTGTGTAAAGGTTTAAATGACAGGGTAGTAAAATGACACTTAGCACCGTGTCAAGTACCTAGCACTCGGAAATAGCTAATACATACCGAGCATTGATTATTTGTCACGAATAGCAACAATCCTTTGCGTTCATTATTTACTCTAATTTTCAGTTGGGTAAGCGAGGCCCAAGTTACTTGGGCCAAGGTCACACAGGAAGTGACATGCAGTCTGACTCCCGACCCTGTTTGGTTACCTCCCTCCCCTGCATTATGCCAGCTCTGTTGCGAACAGTACAAGAAGACTACCCCTGTACCTTGCCAAGGGTTAACTAACCCTCTTCAGAGCCCACTACTCTTTTTTTTAAAGTTTATTTTGAGAGAGACAGAGAGTGAATGGGGGAGGCAGAGAGAGAGAGGGGGAGACAGAGAATCCCAGGCAGGTTCCACGCTGTCAGCCCAGAGCTCAATGTGGGGCTCGAACTCATGAAACCATGAGATCATGGCCTGAGCTGAAATCAAGAGTTGAATGCTTAACCGACTGAGCCACCCAGGCAGCCCAGCCCACGACTCTTATAAAGGATGTCTACTGGCCGGCTCTCTAGAATACTGAGGAGTCTGAGGAGGAAAGACAAGCTAGGCCAAGAGCGAGGGAAGGGTGCAGAGGGCATGCAAATTATCCCACCAGTCCCTTCTGTGTTTTTCTCTCAACCCACTCCCTTGATTGTGGGACTGAACTGTAATCAGACCAGGGAAACTGAGGCCTGGGATGGGTGAGGTGGTTTGCCGAATTGGGTAAACCACTTGCTTTGAGGACGGGCTGATTTGGGCTCAATACAAAGACCAATTTCTTTTTTTGTTTTTTGTTTTTAATGTTTTTATTTATTTTTGGGGGGTGAGGAGGTAGTGAGAGAGGGAGACACAGAATCCGAAGCAGGCTCCAGGCTCCGAGCTGTCAGCACAGAGCGCAACGCGGGGCTTGAATTCACAAACCGTGAGATCATGACCTGAGCCAAAGTCGGACGCTTAACCGACTGAGCCACCCGGGCGCCCCCAAAGACCAATTTCTGAACGTTTAGAACAATCCGACAATTCACATCGACTCTGAGAAAGCCCCTGGTGTGGTCATGGTGTTAGGCTGACTCCAGAGGGGCGCAGAAATGAGTCTCCCAGACTCCCTGTCCTAAGGAGCCCACCGTGGAGAAATCAACACAGAGGCTCTGTTAGGCTGGAAAAGGAAAGCATGGGGAGGCTGGGATGGCTGTTTTTGCCTAGCTGAAGAGTATGAACGTACTGGTATTACTCTGGAGGTCAGGACTGGCTTCCGTGGTTGCCTTGAAGTAACAGGAAGCAGTTTGGGAGCTAATGTGCCAATTCTTAAGTTATTGCCTCTGGTTCCAAAACCATTCTTTTTTTAAAATTTTAAATGTTTATTTTTGAGAGAGAGAGAGTGCGCATGCACATGCATGTGTGTGCAAACGGGGAGTGGCGGAGAGAGAGAGGGGGACGGAGGATCCAAAGCGGACTCCGCTGACAGCAAACAGCCCGATGTGGGGCTCGAACCCACACACCGTGAGATCATGACCTGAGCCGAAGTCGGATGCTTAACCGACTGAGCCATCCAGGCGCCCCTAGTTTCTGGTTTCTTACCCTGGACCCTGACCTAATTATTATCAAGAAAGCTTTTGCTACAACCTATTCTACCAGTTAACTCTTCATTTCTGAAAGCATGGAATCACGGAATTGGTAGACCTCGAAGCATCCTTACGAATTATGTATTGCACCTCGTTAATTTATGGAAGCCCAGAAAATAAACTGGCTCACTGAAAAGTATGCTATTTCATTTAATAATTATATACAGCACTTACTGTATGTGAGGCAGTTTAGACAGTTCTTTAAAAATTTTTTTTTAACGTTTATTTATTTTTGAGACAGAGACAGAGCGTGAACAGGGGAGGGGCAGAGAGAGAGGGAGACAGAGAATCCGAAACAGGCTCCAGGCTCTGAGCTGTCAGCACAGAGCCCGACGCGGGGCTCGAACTCACAGACCGCGAGATCATGACCTGAGCCGAAGTCGGACACTTAACCGACCGAGCCACCCAGGCGCCCCTAGACAGTTCTTTTAAGCCATAACAACGTTCTTGGGTTGGTACTATTACTCCTTCCTCTTTTCCGAGATCCAGAGAAGTTACGTAACTTACCCAACGTCACACAGATAGTAAATTGCAGAGCTGAGATTTGGACCCAAGCCTTCTGGCTTGAGCTCCTACCATTAAGAAACTCTTTTCTCGGGGCGCCTGGGTGGCGCAGTCGGTTAAGCGTCCGACTTCAGCCAGGTCACGATCTCACAGTCCGTGAGTTCGAGCCCCGCGTCAGGCTCTGGGCTGATGGCTCGGAGCCTGGAGCCTGTTTCCGATTCTGTGTCTCCCTCTCTCTCTGCCCCTCCCCCGTTCATGCTCTGTCTCTCTCTGTCCCAAAAATAAATAAAAAACGTTGAAAAAAAAATTTAAAAAAAAAAAAAAAGAAAAAGAAACTCTTTTCTCTGTGTTGCTGTTAACTTACAGCACCCGTGCTCAGACTGCAGACTGGGGTGGCTCACTCCCATTCCAGCATTCTCCTACTGCCCCACTGAGGGTAGGGCAGATGGCCCCTGCAGACCATTTGAGCCCTCCAACACACTGACGCTAATTTCTATCACATTTTTATACACTTCCGGTTACCCACCTCGAGAAATTCTATGTTCTTTTTATTCAGCACCTACACTTAAAAGTCCTTTAGAGCCTTGCCGTGTCTGGCAGAGTGGATACTCTGTTATAGTCTGATAACAGTCTGATATACTCTGATATGATCCCTGTTCATGTTAATAGTAGCAGCAACACTTAACATTTAAGTTTAAGGTTTTTTTTGAACTTTGTTTTTTTTTAATTTCAGAGAGAGAGAGGGAAAGAGAGGAAGAGTGGCAGAAGGGGAGAGAGAGAATCTTAAGCAGGTTCCACACTCAGCGTGGAGCCCAACGCAGGGCTCAATCTCACCATCCTGGGATCATGACCTTAGCCGAAATCGAGAGTCGGACGCTCAACCAATCAAGCTACCCCAGGTGCCCCATTTTCATGATTTAAAGTGTCTTGTTTGTTTTTTTTCTGTTTTTAATTTTTTTTTTAATGTTTATTTATCTTGAGAGAGAGAGGGAGGGAGAGAATCCCAAGCAGGCTCCACAGGAGCAGCATAGAGCTCAGTATGGGGCTTGAACCCGTGAATCATGAGAGCATGATCTGAGCCAAAATCAAGAGTCGGACACTTAACTGGCTGAGTCAACCAGACGCCCCTAAGATGTTTTTTTTTTTTTTTGCCAGTGGTGAAATCCATGTAGCAAATGTTCCCATCTTCACCATTTTTAAATGTACAGAACAGCGTTAAGCATATTTACATTGTTGTGCAATCAATCCCCAGAACTTTTCCCTCTTATAAAATTGATATTCTGTATCCATGAAATCACTCCCCATTCCCCACCCCACCCCCCCATTGACAACTACCATTCCACTTTCAGTTTCTAGAAAACTGACTACTCTAGATACCTCATATAAAAGGTTTACAAAACCTTTTTGTAAAAAACCAACTTTACATTCTTAATATTATTTGATTACAACAATAATCTTAAAATTTTTTTTAATGTTTATTTTTGAGAGAGAGAGAGAGAGAGAGAGAGAGAGAGAGAGACAGAGCCTGAGTGGGGGAGGGGCAGAGAGAGGGAGACACAGAACCTAAAGCAGGCTCCAGGCTCTGCGCTGTCAGCACAGAGCCTGACGTGGGGCTCAAGCTCACGGACTGCAAGATCATGACTTGAGCCAAAGCAGGATGCTTAACCAACTGAGCCACCCAGGTGCCCCTATAATCTTTTTTGTTGTTAAGTAATCTCTGCACCCAACATGGGGCTCGAACTCACAACCCCCAAATCAAGCGTTGCAGAAGGGGCTCTACCCACTAAGCCGAACAGGCGCCCCTGATTACAACAATAATCTTACAAGCAGGCAGGACTCTTGGAGGCCTGGTCCATTTCCAATTTTTTAGGCTCTCAAAATATAAAGAAATACCAAATTGATATTACAAAAATTGTGGTACATTAAAAATTTTACACTGAATGAATGAATGTCTTCAGAATGTAATGCCGTGTACTTGTCCCAGAAAATATTTATTTTAAAACTTCCTTAGAGTGTGCTGCAGGTGCGGCCCAAAATGTCACATAAGTTTCAAATCGGGTGGCGAACACCTCCTTCCAAGGCTGTGTTTCTCTGTGGCTGAATGTGTGTTTGTTTTAAGGTGATGTCAAAATCTAAATGTGAGACATTCAGTAAATGCAAAGTCTGGGTAAAAGGACCATTTCTCCCTCTCCACCATCGCTTCCACTTTAGGAAAAGGTAGGCATCATCCCCCCAGTTTTACAGACCAGAAGTGTCTCAGCAAGTATTGTTCCCAGGTAAAAATATAACCGCACGTTGGTGGTGGGGATCAAGACTTGAACTCTGAACACAGCAAGCACCGAGCCCAGCTGACCGGTGCTGCCCACCCTTTTCAGTTCAAGAATGTTAGTGTGGGTGGCTCAGTCGGTTGAGCATTGGACTTTCGATTTCGCCTCCGATCATCAGAGCTCACGGTTCGTGGGATCGAGCCCCATGTCGGGCCCTGTGCTGAGCATGGAACCTGCTTGGGATTCTCTCTCTCCCTCTCTCTCTGCACCCCCCCCCCCCCCACTCTTGCTCTCTAAGTAAGTAAATAAATGTTAACGTGAAGAGAAGGTATCTGGGTTCTACTGAGCATGCTAATTGAAACAGGTTGCTTTACAGGTAGTGAGATCCCAGGCTCTGGGGGCAGTCAAGAAGAGGTTTGACGGCCATCGTCTGGGTTTGCTGCAGAGGAGATTCAGGAATGGGCAGTTGGGAGCGAGGAGGAAGGGGAGTGGCGTTCGATTATTTCCGACTTCCCTTCGGAGCCCCAGTGCAGGGCCCAGCCCTAACCGTCAGCACATCTGTGTGCTCTGGGGAGAGGCAGTCTGGGCCACGCATTCAGCTCCCCACGGTTTCATTAGCAGCAGCCTGTCGCCGGTTGTTGGGCAGCTCCAGCTTAATTTGAACAATTGGGCTCTGGGTTCCCGAGGAAAACAGTCCGGGTGCCTCTGCCATCCATCAGTATTCTCTTCAGTCCCCCGACAGCTGCTCACTGCCGGCTGACTCAACCCGCACTGACCTCATCTTCGCACACAGAGCAGAGGAGGATTTGGAAAAAATTAGTTATATTAGTGACTCCCTGAAACACTCCGTTTACTTGTGATATGACAAATATTTCAGCCATTAGGATCTCTCCCTCTCTTATCATCTTAAATGCACTCACTTACATTCCAAATCACTACTTAATTTAAAAGCCTATTTGTTGAGATTGTGACAGACCCAGGGAGAAGGAGAGACAGACACTCACGCAGCTCTGGCTGGAATAGAATCAGACTTGGAACTTTGATTGAATCTCTCTCCACAAGACTTATGCTCAGTCAGGTACAACCTAAACACGTAGGAAGCAAGAAGCTTAAAGGGAAACCCACCCCATAGAGATTTACAAGCTCTGCTTTAAAGCGGCAGGGGGCATGGTGACCTTGGGCAAGTGACTTCGTTGCTGGGTGTCCTCATGTTCCCCGAGCCCCGGAGATAGTGACTCACTCAGTGAACGTTTACTGAACCCCTAATATATGCTAGGCAGTGTGGCAGATTCTGAGGGTACATAGATGAATGAGCGATGCCCCTGTGCTCAAAGCTTTTCTCAGTTTATTATTAAAAATAAATATTTATTGAGTACTTACTATTTGCCAAGTATGCTAAATATTATACATGCTTTTGTTAATAAAGTTGTTTTATGTTAATTTATTTTTGAGAGACAGAGCGTGAACGGGGAAGGGGCATAGAGAGAGGGAGACACAGAATTTGAAGCAGGCTCCAGTCTCTGAGCTGTCAGCCTGACGTGGGGCTCGAGCTCACAGACCGCGAGATCATGACTGGAGCCAAAGTCAGATCAAACTGACTGAGCCACCCAGGCGCCCCTATACATGCTTTTTAAATTTAATCTGCACCATTATCTTACTCCTAAATGGTGCAGATAATTCTATTTCCGTGTTACCAATGAGGAGATTAGTCTGTCTCTTTGATTCATAATATCAAACCCTGTGCAGTACTCTCTCCCCATAGAAGAACTTCTCCTAGTGGAATTTATGAACAGAAAGTTCCCAGGACAGACCGTGTTCAATATATATGTGTACCGCATGGTCGGGATATTGGTATATTATTGGATCTGTGATAGGGACACAATTATTCTCAGCATATGAGGTAAGGACCGATGGAATTCATCATGCCTGCCATCACTGGGTAGTTAGCACTCATCAGGAGCCCTGTTAACTTAGATTATTGAATACCTCTTATTTCTCTTTATTTTGGTCTCTTTGGTTCCTCTTGAAGTTCTGGCAATTTTTTCTTTTTTAAGTTTCCCCATTTTTCAGCTGTTAGAGGGAAGCGAGGAAGGAAAACCATCCATCCTCCCTGGGCTTGGATTTGAAGGTTAAAAGCAGACAGAGCAAACTCCTTGGGTCAACGTGTGCGTGTGACGGGAGATACCAACTTGGGTGACCCCCTGGGTCCCCTGTCCGTGCTAGGAGGTGGCCTCGCCTCCCTGCCACAGCTGAGTGATTCAGACGTAGACTCCTGGCTCAGACTTGGAGCCAAGAGGCGTGGACGCCGGACTTTGGAATAGTCACATTAATGACAACTCGGACAGATTTGCACAACTCCTACCGCGGAGGGCCCATGTAGCAGTTATCTATCGCTGTGTAACAAACTGCCCCCAAATGGAGAGGCTTAAGACAACAATTTGTTATTTCTCAGGATTCTGTTAATGTGTTCGGGTGGTTCTTCATCCAGGGCCCACCCATGTGGCTGCATTCCGGTGGCAGATTGACTGGGAACTGAGCCCAGCTGGGAGCCTGGCGTGGCTTCTTTTCACACGGACCTGCATCCCCGGGCAGTCTAGGCCAGGCTTCTTCACGGGGCAAAGGCCGTGTTCCAGAAGGCAAAGGGCAGGACTGTATCTGGACACTGCCGCACGGTCTTCCCCGCTCTTCTACCGGGGAAGGCCTTCTAGAAGACCCCACGTCTTCTACCATTCAAGATGCGTTGCGAGACCAGTCTGGAATCACAGGGTGGAGACGTGGACTCCATTACCTGATGGGAGGACCTGTGGATAATTGTGGTCTGAAGATAGACTTAGCTGATTGACGATGCACAAATTATCTGTGGCCTTTCCCAGTAAGAGGCGGGGTCTGGTTCCTCAGCCCTAGAATTTGGGATGTCCTGGTGATGTTCTCTGACCAACAGAAAGTAGCAGAGGCGATAAACAGCTGTCAAGATACAGCTCCCGTCGCCCTCTTGGAACATTTCCCATCACCGGGGGAAGAGGCGACAGAAAAATAGCTACGTATGATATTGACATAAAACCACCTTTCATCTCACAGCAACCCAATGAGGTAGTGGGTTGGTATCAGTCCTCCTCCTTATAAAAATGAGAAAACGGCCAATTAGAGGGGTTAATTTACCCAAGGCTACACAGCTAATACGCGGCCGAGGTCAAGTTGCCTGACTTAGGCCCTGTGGATTCTCTGTGGGTCTATTTCCAGGAGTGAAACGTGGAGCTTAGGTGTTTTGCTTTTAATACAGGATCAGTGCGTGGATTCACATCTCTGACCCGGGACCGCTGCAGGAGGTTCTGTCATGAGCGGCTCTGCGGGAGGGCAGGGGGGCCTGTGCTTGTAAGGAGAAGGACCTGCCCCGTGTGTCACCTAGAGGCACCCAGCACACTGGGGCATTTTGCATCTCCGTGGTGGAGCACGACAGTGAGTGGCCTGCAACCTATTTAATTCTGTTAGAGAATCAGTGAGGTGCTTGATGAAGCCATTAACTGGGGTTCGTGTCTCCATTCTACTTATAAGACTCCAGGAGGGCAAATGCTGATGGAAATTTATTGATTTCTTTTTCTGCCTTTACCGAATGGGTCAAAAACATGGTATAACACTGCTGGTTCCAATTAAAATCACCTGTTAGCTTACAAAGGTTGGCTCTTTTCACCCTCCCCTCCCTTCCCCCCATTTAAAAAGGGTTTAAAAGATTTTCATTTAATTGATTTGCTGTAAAATGCCCTTTACAATTACCCAGATAAACTAGGCGTCACCTGTGGAGTAAGAGCCCATTTGAGCTGTTTATCAAGACTTTGCCTCTGGCCACTTCTCACCCTGGGATCTTGAGTCTCTGTATTGATAGCTTGTATCTGTCAACATTGGATATTTTTAGTGGGCTTCAGAAAGCTTTTAGGGAGATGCGGAAGGTAGGGCTGCATCTTTGAGCAGGTGAAGAAAGCACGAAGGGTTTTTGTTGTTGTTTGAAACGAGAAGGCCTTATTGTGCCGAAAACAAGTTCAGAAAAGCAGTCTTGGCCCCACAGGCCTGAACATAATCAGAGGTGGCCCCATTTAGAAACCAGGCAGCGAGCCTCAAGGAAATGGGGACGTGGGCAGCGGATAAAATGGAGTAGCAAAATTTGCCCGGTTTTTCTTGGTTTGGGCTTGAGGTCAAGCTGTGTTTCATGTTAGGAGGGAGACGTTGGGAGGTCTCTGCAAGCGATGTCTGTGAAGTGACACTTACGTTCTTTGAGCTGGCGGGGTGGTTACAGAGAGGGGAACAAAGAAAGAAGGACACAGGGGTATTTAGTCAAAGTCTTGTGTATTTCCGAAACCATACGCCCGAATCATGGCAAGAGTGTCAGTCCTGGCTAAAGAATTCTGAAAAAAAAATTGGCATCAGGAAACAAGACACAGGTAAATACGGAAGGGGAGAGGTAAATTCCAGGGGGTATAAACCAATCCTCTTGAAATTGATTACGGCAGAGTTCTAGAATAAATTATGGGAAGAAACATTTGGGGAGCCTTTGAAAGATGGTCGCTGAGAATGAAGTATAATTTCCACTCTGACTAGCATCAAACAGGAAAGTGCTCTAGTCATAGGAAGTCTAGGAGGGTGTGACACAGGAAGTAATATGGCGGTCAAAGAGACTAAATGACCGAATATTTATGAAAGCTTGAGGCTCCAGGTGGATGCATGGTAAGTATTAGCTGCTCTGGTTCAGGCTTTCATTACATCCATAATAGTCAAGCCACTTCAGAGACTTGTCTACACTGCCATTTCTACTTCTTCATCTGCTTCACTCTTGACTCTGATGAGAACCCCCATCTATCCACTGACACTGCTCTCTCCCTATTACCAGTGACCACACGGTCACTAAATTCAGTGGATACACCCAGCTCTTATTCTGCTTGAACTCTTTGAGAATTTTGACATTGCTAACTTCACCCTTTTCTTTGTCTTTTTTTTTAAATTCTTAAATGTTTATTTATTTTTGAGAGAAAGACACAGAACATGAGCAGGGGAGGGGCAGAGAGAGAGGGAGACACGGAATCTGAGGCAGGCTCCAGCCTCCAAGCTATCAGCACAGAGCTTGAACTCATGCAGGGCTTGAACTCATGAACTGTGAGATCACGACCTGAGCTGAAGTCAGACATTCAACCGACTGAGCCACCCAGGAGCCCCTGGGTTTTTTCTATTCTGTCCACCCCTTCCTAAACTCTTTGGCCTCATAGCATTTCTCTGCTGTTCCTTAACTAAGCGTGTTTCCCGGGTGCTTTCCTAGATTCCCCTCCTCACTCTTCTTGGGAGCAATTTCAATATATTTCCTCTCCAAATTTCATCAAGGTGAACAACTAGATTTGCACATGCAAAGTAATGAATTTAGACCCCTACAACACACCATATACAAAAAGTAACTCAAAATTGATCAAAGCCCTAAATGCAATTCTAAAACTATAAAACTCTTACCACAAAACATGGGCGTAAATCTTTGTGACCTTGGCTTTGGTCAGTGGCTTCTTGGATGTAACAAAACAGCAAGAGAAAACAAAACAAAAACGGCAAGAGAAAATGTAAACACGACATCATCAACATTAAAACCTTTTCATGACAAAAGATATCGCCAAGAAAGTGAAAGAGGGGAGCCTGTGTGCAGTGGGTTGGGCATCCGACTCTTGATTTCGGCTCAGGTCAGGATCTCACCGTTCATGAGATTGACCTCTGTGCTGTCAGCGCAGAGCCTGCTTGGGATTCTCTCTCCCCTCTCTCGCTCTCTCTGCCCTTCCCCCCGCTCACATGCGCAATCTCTCTCTCAAAATAAATAAACGTTAAAAAAAAGTGAAAGATAACCAAAAGAATGGGAGACAAATAATGCAAACCATGTATATGGTAAGAGATTTGTATCAAGAATACATAAAGAACGCTTACAATTCAACAATAAAAAGAAAAATAACCCAATTTAAACATGGGGGAAAGATCTGGGGCGCCTGGGTGGCTCAGTCGGTTGAGTGTCCAACACCGGCTCGGCTCAGAATCTCACTCACAGCTTGTGAGTTCGAGCCCACCCTGCATCGTGCCCTGTGCTGACAGCTCAGAGCCTGGAGCCTGCTTCACATTCTGTGTCTCCTTCTCGTTCTCTGCCCCTCCCCCGCTCGTGCTCTGTCTCTCAAAAATTAAAAAAAATATATATATCTTAAAAAAAAGGGAGTTTGGTCTTTAGCTTTACAGTTGTGGGCAGCCATGACAAGATTGAGGCTAGAGGTGAGGTGACCAATTTGCCCTTCAGAAAGACCTCCAAGCCAGCAGAATGGAGGCAGCATGGTCAGTGAGAAGGCTTCTGTGGTGACCCAAATGGATGATGGCAGGCTGGACAGAGAGAAGTGGACAGATTTGAAGGCTGAGTGAAGTGACCATTCACGAGGGTGGAAGCACTGTGCGAGGAGAATTTAACACCTTCGTGGAGACATAATTCACATACAATTCACCCCTTTAAAGTGTCCAAGCCGATGACTTTTAATATATTCACAGATAAGTGCAACTATCACCACAAGCAATTTTAGAACATTGTTGTCACTCCAAAACAAAGCCCACACCCATTAGCACTCACTCCACATTTCTCCCCAAACTCCCTACCGCACAACTCTATGCAGCCACCAGTCTGCTCTCTGGATTTGCCTGTTCTGGACAGTTCAGACAAACAGGATTATAAAATACGTGGTTTGCTGTGACTGGCCTCTTTTACTTAGCATGCTGTGGTCAAAATTCGCCTATGTTTTAGCACATACCCGTGTTTCATTCCTTTTTATGGCTGAACATTCCATTGTATGGATATACCATATTTTGTTCATCCATTTAGCAGTTGACGGACATTTGTGTTGTTGACTTTTTGGAGCTATTACGAAGAACGCTGCTAGGAACACGCGTGTACAAGTTTTTGCGTAGACGGATGTCTTCATTTCTCTTAGGTATCTGAGTAGGAGTGGACTTCCTAAGTGATATGGTAAGCCTATGTTTAGCTTTTGGAAGAGCAGCCAGACTGTTTTCCAAAATGGCTGCACCATTTTACCCACACACCAGTGGTATACGAGAGTTCTAATGTTTCAACATCCTCATCAGTATGAAATGACATCTTGTGGTTTGGAATTGCATCTTCCTGATGGCTAATGGTGTCGAGCAACTTCTCATGTGCTTCTTGGCCATTTGTATGTCTTCTTTGAAGAAATGTCTATTCAGGTCTTTCCCCCGTGTTTTTAAGAATTTTTTAAAAATTTTTTAATGTGTATTTGTTTTTGAGAGAGAGAGAGAGAGAGAGAATCTGAAGCAGGCTCCAGGCTCTGAGCTGTCAGCATAGAGCCCGACATGGGGTTCGAAGTCGTGGACCATGAGATCGTGACCTGAGCTGAAGTCAGACACTTAACCAACTGAGCCACCCGGGCGCCCCCAAGACCAGACTCCTTAATCCAGTTTAAAAGGCCCTGTGTGATCTTCCGATCTTCCCCCTGCTTGCTTAGTTCCTTAATCTCGTTTCCCACACCTGACCGATCACGGCTCACCCCTCCAGACATCCACATCTCCTTTCAGTTTGTGAATCTCTTTGCCTTATCTTGTTTCCGGACCTTTGCAAAGGCTGATCATTCCACCTTTTGGGTCTCAGCTTACACGTCACTTGCTCTGGAATATTTTTTAAATACTCCCCTTCTCCACACCTTCGGGTTAGATGCTCCCCTCTTCGTGTGTTCTTATTTATTTTATACTGCTTACTGTGCACCAGGCACCATTCTGAGTGCTTGATAAAATTAACTCATTGAATTTTCATAACAACCCTAGAATGTACATGCAGTCATTGTGCGGATGAGAAAATGGAAGCACAGAGAGTCTCGGTGATTTTTCCCAAAGTCACACAGCTAGTGGTAGTGCCTGCAATTGAATCCAGACGATAGAGCTCTAGAGTTTGTGCTCTGATGTCATGCTGCCCGCAATTGCTTAACACATGGCAGCACTTCGCATAGTACACTGTAATTGACTAGTTATATCTCCACGGGACCTTTGGTTCCCTGAAAGTAAGGATTATGTCAGGCCTATTTATTGTTGTGTTCCCAGTATGAGGCTTAGACTACGGTCCTTTAATTAAAAGAAAAATCATTGCATGAACAAAGCAATCAGTTAAGATACAGATATGTGAGACGTACGAGAAAAGAGTTTGTAAGATTTGCAAAACATTACGAAAATAGTACAAAGAATTCCTATGTGCTCCTCACCCAACTTTCCCAAACGTTAACTCATTGTATAACCACCGTATGATAATAAAGCCAGGAAATCACTATTGCCAATATACCATAAAGTGTTCCACTAACGTCCTGTTTATGGTCCAAGGTCCAATCCACGATTACACATTGTATTTATTCGTCATGTCCTCTTGGTCTTTTTAAAACTGAGACAGTGTCCAGGGGCGCCTGCGTGGCTCAGTGGGTTGGGTGTCTGACCTCGGCTCAGGTCGTGATCTCACGGTTTGTGAGTTCCAGCCCCGCGATGGGCTCTGTGCTGACAGCTCGGAGCCTGGAGCCTGCTTCGGATTCTGGGTCTCCCTCTCTCTCTGCCCCTGCCCTCCTTGCTCTGTCTCTCTCTCAAAAATAAAATGAAAACTTAAAAAAAAAACAAGAACACCCTGAGACAGTGCCTTGATTTGTGTCCACCTTTCATGTCCTTGACAGTTTTCAATAGCACTGGCTGGTTGGATTGTAGACTGTCCCTCAGTTTGGGGTTTGCCTGAGTTGCCTCATGTTTATTTTATTTTTTTAATGTTTATTTATTTTTGAGAAAGCACAAGTGGGGGAGGGGCAGACAGAAAGGGGGACAGAGGATCCGAAACAGGCTGTGTGCACTGACAGCAGAGAACCTGATGTGGGGCTTGAACTCATGAACTGCGAGATCATGACCTGAATCGAAGTCAAACACTCAGGCTCAACTGACTGAGCCACCCAGGTGCCCTGAGTTTCCTCATGCTTAAATTTGGTTATATATTTTGGTTAGGACACCACGGCAGGGATGCAGTATCCTTCTTAGCACATCGTATCAGGAGGCACATAGTGTCTGTGCTTTTTTTTTTTTCAAAGTGAACCCCATTTTATTTATTTAGCGTTTTCCTCCAAAGAGAGTAAGGCATTTATTTTTACTGCAGGCTTATTTTTTTATTTTTTTATTTATTTTTATTTTTTATTTTTTTTCAACATAAAACTTAATTTTACTTTTTAAAATTTACATCCAAATTAGCATATAGTGCAACAGTGATTTCAGGAGTAGATTCCTTAGTGCCCCTTACCCCTTTAGCCCATCCCCCCCTTCCCACACCCCCTCCAGCAACCCTCAGTTTGTTCTCCATATTTAAGAGTCTCTTCTGGTTTGTCCCCCCTCCCTGTTTTTATATTATTTTTGTTTCCCTTCCCTTATGTTCATCTGTTTTGTCTCTTAAAGTCCTCATATGAGTGAAGTCATATGATATTTGTCTTTCTCTGACTAATTTCACTTAGCATCATACCCTCCAGTTCCATCCACGTAGTTGCAAATGGCAAGATTTCATTCTTTTGGATTGCCGAGTAATACTCCATTGTGTATATATCCCACATCTTCTTTATCCATTCATCCATCGATGGACATTTGGGCTCTTTCCATACTTTGGCTATTGTTGATAGTGCTGCTATAAACACGGGGGTGCATGTGTCCCTTCAAAACAGCACCCCTGTTTCCCGTGGATAAATACCTAGTAGTGCAATTGCTGGGTCATAGGGTAGTTCTGTTTTTAGTTTTTTGTTTTTTTTTTATTTATTTTTGGGACAGAGAGAGACAGAGCATGAACGGGGGAGGGGCAGAGAGAGAGGGAGACACAGAATCGGAAACAGGCTCCAGGCTCCGAGCCATCAGCCCAGAGCCTGACGCGGGGCTCGAACTCACGGACCGCGAGATCGCGACCTGGCTGAAGTCGGACGCTTAACCGACTGCGCCACCCAGGCGCCCCCTGTTTTTAGTTTTTTGAGGAACCTCCGTACTGTTTTCCAGAGTGGCTGCACCAGCTTCCATTCCCAGGTGTCTATGCTTCTTTACTGGTGACATCAACTTTGATCACTTGGTTAAGGAGGTATCTGCCAGGTTTTTTCCCTGTGAAGTTGTTACATTTCTCCCTGTAACTAATAAGGATCTCGTAGAGAGAGACCTTGCGACTCTGTAAATATCCCGTTTCTGGTCACACTTTCATCCACAACTTTTATTTATTTGTTTGTTTATTTATTGAAATGTTTATTTTTATGTTTGAGAAAGAGTGAGGGCATGAGCGGGAGTGGGGGAGGGGCAGAGAGAGGAAGACAGAGGATCTGAAGCAGGTTCCGTGCTGACAGCAGCGAGCCAGAACTCACGGGGCTCGAACTCACGAAATGTGAGATCACGACCTGAGCCGCGAAGTCCAATGCTCAACCGACAGGGCCACCCAGGCGGCCCTCCTCCGCAAGTTTTAGCATCCGTTGAGGATACTTTCTTGAAGCAATTATTGTGGTGGTGTTTGCAATCAATGATTTTCTATTTTCTCCGTCACTTCTATGTTTATTAATTGGAATGCAATAAGAAAGAACGTTCCCTTTCTCTCCACTTACTATCTGTTCATTTATTCAATCAGTCATCTATTTGAACACTTGTTTTGTTCTGTGGATTATAATTCATTATTGTCATTTCTTATTTTTGGCCCAAATTGTCCCAGAATTTGGCTCCCTATCAAGTTCGCTTGCATCATCTCAAAAGGTTCTTATGTTTTTGAGTGCGTCCTTACCTGCTGGTACCACAAGATTTTCCAAGTTCACCCTGTACTTTCTCTGCCCCAGCTAGGTAATCAGTTGTCTATTTGAGTATGCCTGGTTCCTTTTTATGGGAGCATAGTGTTTAGAAACAGAGGTCTGCACGCTATAGGTTCATTGCCACTGGAGTGTCATTATTTCTTCACTCAGTGGGCAGAGCTAGGAAATATATGTACGTGTGACATACAAACCCATCTGTACTAATTTCCACATCTGGTTGTCTATCTATTAAAACCATAACTGGATACTGATCCCTCCGATTCTATCCAACACTGGGTACGTTCTATCCTTTCCCTTTCTTATTCAGATTCCTTTCTCTGACAGTAAAAATTCTGGTGCTTATTATTGACAATATATTTACTTATTTGCTCAACCTTAGAATACATGTAAAGCAGCTTCAGAGTTGCTAATCTACAACCTATTTGAAAAACAGATTTATTAACTGGGGTACAATACTGTGTACTTGTTGGTCTCCGTGCATACAGTTTATATTACTGTCCAAAGGTTCTTAGGTAGATTCTTTTTTCATTCACACCCTTTACTGTGGTTATGTTGTTAATTTCTATTAAAGTCCATACATGTTTTTATTTATTTTTGACAGAGAGAGAGAGAGAGAGAGCGAGAGAGCGAGCATGAATGGGGGAGGGTCAGAGAGAGAGGGAGACACAGAATCTGAAACAGGCTCCAAGCTCCGAGCTGTCAGCACAGAGCCCGACATGGGACTCGAACTCGCGAACTGTGAGATCATGACCTGAGCTGAAGGTGGACGCTTAACCAACTGAGCCACCCAGGCGGCCCCATACATGTTTTTAAAAGTGGATACTATTTGGAAAAAGATTTTGAAAAGCCCATGTATAGGGGACTGTTTCTTTCTTCCTCGCATAACACAGAAGATTTGGAGAAATATTCTCAAGCTGGGTCCTCTAGAGCCTGTAGGGAGGTTTGAACCCTATCTCTTCCCACCCTATTCCTTTCGCCGGTAGCCTTCTCCACTCCTGTATCGCCTATTTTTCTTCAGTGCCCTGGGAAGAAATTCTCATAAGTGATTTCAAAGGCCTCCATTTCAATCCACCCACCTCCACTGAACTCTCTGCTGCTTCGGCCCCCAAGTAAAACCTTTTGAAACCTGGAATACCACGTTCTTCCTTAGGGAATTTTCTATACCAAGGATCAGGCCTACCTGATCAAACCCCTGAATTCAACCCCTTTTCCTTTTGCTTGCGCTGTAAGTGGCCACCAGGTGGCGCCTCAGAGTCGACTGCAGTTCCGCTTTAAAGAAAAGTCTGCTTCTCCCCGGCTTAGGTTTTGCTCCAGGAAGCGAATGCATTCCCGAAGGGGGAAGAGACATTCTGGTTGCATTTTTAATATAGTTAAGACTTTTTTTTTTTTTGCCATTTAGGTCTTCAGCTCAGCTTTCAGCAAAATAACAAAGGAAGCACACTGTAGCCTGTGTCTTTAGCTCTACCTAGAAACCTTGGGCTCCTTGCCTTTTCTTTTTAAAACCTGCTCCGAGGAAAAACAAACATACCTTCGCTGACAGCCATAATGCAGTTACCTGCCAGGGGATGCTTCACAGTTAAGTGTCACCGAGCTGCCTGGTTGGTCAGGCTCTCTGCAGAAGCAGCTTAGGTAGGGTATCAGGAAGCTGGAAATCGTGCAGAGAAGTCCAGCACTATCCATGCCTACTTGAGGGGGCCACTTAGCCTTTCCCGGAATTTGATGTCCTTACATGTAAGATGAAAAGATTATTGAACTCCCTGGTCTCAAACACAAATCCCTCAGAAGCTAGGGTGGGATAATGGAAATCTACGAAGAGGCTGAAGCGTGGTTTAAGACAACAGGAAGCTGGGTTGACTAAAGGAGAATTGGAAAGTGCACACCCTGCTGAAATGCTTTCACATTTAAACTTTTTTTAATTAAAAAAAATTTTTTTTAACATGCATTTTTGAGAGACACAGAGCACGAGCGGGGAAGGGGCAGAGAGAGGGAGACGCAATCCGAAGCGGGCTCCAGGCTCTGAGCTGTCAGCACAGAGCCCGACGCGGGGCTCGAACTCATGAACTGCGAGATCATGACCTGAGCTGAAGTCGCATGCTCAACCGACTGAGCCGCCCAGGCACCCCTCACATTTCAACTTTTAGAAAACATCGAGGAGACCAAGTAACGTACGTCTGGGTGCTAAATGCATCCAGAAAGCTGCTAGTTTGCAGTTCATGGGCTAGAGAATCTTTATCACCATGGTTTCTCCTAGGCCTGAGGTTCTGTACACACTCAGTAATTTGTTTATGCTCTTCCTCTTTAAAAAAAAATTATTTATTTTGAGAGAGACAGACAGACAGAGACAGAGTGCATGCACACGGGAGGGGGGGGGGGGAAGGGGAGAAAGAGGGAGAGAGAGAATCCCAAGCAGGCTCTGTGCTGTCAGCACAGAGCCCGATGTGGGGCTCGATCCCACGCACCATAAGATCACGATCTGAGCTGAAACCAAGAGCCTGACGCTCAACTGACTGGGCCACCCAGACGTTCCTGCTTATTTTCTTCTATCTGCTTGTGGTATTAGCCATTACTATCATTCCCCATCACCTCTGCATGACTGAACTCTAATTTCTTTTTATCACCTCTGCATGACTGATCCCTAATTTCCTTTTACAAAACCCACTCAAATGCCACCTACTACAGGAAGTTTCCCTTGATTTATCTCTCTCCAACTGGAAAACATTTTCCCTCTCCCGTGAGTTCTTCTAGCATTTTAAACTACCTTCTTCATGGCTCTCACAGTATAGCTTTTTAAAAAACTATGTTATGGTTATTTACTTGCTATATACATTTTAATCTCCTTGTGGGCTGAATTCA
Source organism: Panthera pardus (assembly GCF_024362965.1). Classification (NCBI taxonomy): domain Eukaryota; kingdom Metazoa; phylum Chordata; class Mammalia; order Carnivora; family Felidae; genus Panthera; species Panthera pardus. The sequence goes on from NW_026526677.1 coordinate 95,057,992, forward strand.
TGTCTTATTATTGAGTTTTATATTTCCACCATCTGGAAAATCAGCTAACAAATATTTACTGAGGGCCTAGTCTGTGCCAGACATGGTTTTTATTTTATTTTATTTTATTTTATTTTATTTTTTAGTATTTTATTTTTTAAATTTTGTATTATTTTTTTAATGTTTTAACTTTTATTTTTAATTTTAAGTTTATTTATTTATTTTGAGAGGGAGACAGAGAGAGTGACCTGGGGAGGGGCAAGAGAGAGAGGGAGAAAGAGAATCCCAAACAGGCTCTGTGCTCTCAATGCAGAGCCCGACGCAGGGCTCTATCTCATGAACTGTGGGATCATGACCGGAGCTGAAATCAAGAGTCGGATGCTTAACTGACTGAGCCAACCAGGCGCCCCTCTTCGCGTGTGAAAAAAAACCATTTTTCTCTGACCTTCCTCCTAAAGAAGTTTCGTTTGCTCTTAAGCATCCTCACCAGAGCAACTCAGGCAACTGTGGACCCTGAGAATCCAAGGTGGGAATTCCAAAGGGAGGGCAAAGGGGTTGGACAGGAGACCCCAGGGGATCTGCCCTGGGGAGTGTGAGGCTGCCTGCAGGATCTGCATTGTGGGATGCTAGAGACTAGGGGGGCCCCGAATGCCCGTGCTTGGTTATAACGCCCTGGGGTAGCCCCGTAGGCCCTGGATATTTGCCGAGCACTTCCTCTCTTAGTTACTGTAGCATATCAAACTACTCTGAAACTTAGTGGCTAACAACACTGATAATCGTTTCTTTTCTCTCATAATTTCTGTGAGGCAAGAATTCAGGAGCAGCTTGGTTGGGTCATTTGGGCTCAGGTTGCCTTGTGAGACTGCAGTCAGGATGCTGACCCAGGCTGCCTCATCTGAAGGCTCGGCTGGGGCTGGCCGGTGTACTTCTAAACTGATTTCACCCACACGGTTGGCAGCTGGCACAGGCTTTTACCCGGAGGCCTTCATTGCTCTCCACAGTGCTGGTTGAGCATCTCTATTAGTATTTTAATGCTGCATATTTAATGCATATTTAAATGCAAGCACTTAGTGGCTCCAAACGGCACCCATTTATTATCTCCCAGTTCTGTAATAAAAAAGTCCACTCAGGCTCAGTTGGGTTCTCTGCCTAAGGTCTTACAAGGCCAAAATCGAGGTATCAGTGGGTCTGGGCTCTTCTCTGGAAGTTCTGGGAAAGAATCTGCTTCCAAACTCATTCAGGTTGTTGGGAGAATTGTTCCTTGCAGTCATATAGGAGTGAGCTCCCCATTTGCTTACTGGCTGTCAGCTGAGGGCGGCTTCCCGGTTTCTAGAGGCCACTTTTAGGCCCAGCTGAGTTACAACAGTGCATCACATCTTTCTCATGCTTTGAATCTCTCTGGTGCCCCCTTCTGCCACCAGCTGAAGAAAAGCTCTCTGCTTTTAAAGGACGCCTATGATTTGAGGCACCTGGGTGGCTCAATAGGTTGGGCATCTGACTCTTGATTTCGGCTCAGGTCACTATCTCACGGTCTGCGAGATAGAGCCCCAAGCCGGCTCTGTGATTGGTGTGGAACCTGCCTGGGATTCTCTCTCTCTCCCCCTCTCTCTGTCCCTTCCCCACTCTCTCTTTCTCCAAAAAAGAAAAAAAGGGACTCATGTGATTAAATGGGACCCACCCAGATCATCTCCCTATCTTAAGGTCAACTGGTCAGTAACCTTAGTTACATCTACAAAAGCCCTCTTGCCATGCAACCTAAGATAATGATGGGAAGACAGTAGAGAGCAAAGGTCATTGGGGCCGGCAGAATATGAAGATTGCTGTCCATCCTCCCAAACACTTGGTATTATATGTCTTTTTCTTTTTCATTATTCTGGTTGGCCGTTTAATACCATTCATTTAGCAGGCACTGGTCAAGCCCCTACTATGATGTGCTAAGAGTAGCATCTAAAACCATGTCTAATCCAGATGGCCAACCGACACATGAAAAGATGCTCCACATCACTCATCCTCAGGGAAACACACATCAAAACCACAATGAGATACCACCTCACACCGGTCCGAATGGCTAACATGAACGACTCAGGCAACAACAGATGTTGGAGAGGATGCGGAGAAAGAGGATCTCTTTTGCACTGCTGGTGGGAATGCAAACTGGGGCGGCCGCTCTGCAGCACGGTGTGGAGATTCCTCAAGAAGTTAAAAATAGAACTGCCCTACGACCCAGCAATGGCGCTATTAGGTATTTACCCAAAGGATGTAAAAATACAGATTTGAAGGGGCACATGCACCCCAACGTTTATAGCAGCATTATCAACAATGGCCAAACGACAGAAAGAGCCCAGGTATCCCACGACTGAGGAATGGATAAAGAAGATGTGGCATACATATACAACGGAAAATTACTCAGCCATCAAAAAGAATGAAATCTCGCCATTTGCAATGACATGGGTGGGGCTAGACTGTATTATGCTAAGTAAAATAAGTCAGAGAAGGGCAAACACCATATGATTTGTGGAATTTAGGAAACAAAATAGATGCATATATGGAAAGGGAAAAAGGGAGGGAGGCAAGCCATAAGAGACTCTTTTTGTAAAAAAAAATTTTTTTAATGTTTATTCATTTTTGGGATAAAGAGGCACAGCACAAGCAGGGGAAGGGTAGAGAGAGAGGGAGACACAGACTCTGAAGCAGGCTACAGTCTCTGAGCTGTCAACACAGAGCCCAATGCAGGACTCGAACCCATGAGCCATGAGCTCATGACCTTAGCCAAAGTTGTATGCTTAACTGACTGAGCCACCCAGGCATCCCAAGACTCTTGAAAAAAATTTTTTTTTATGTTTCTTTATTTTTGAGAGACAGTGTGAGCCAGGGAGGGGCAGAGAGAGAAAGGGAGACACAGAATCTGAAACAGGCTCCAGGCTCTGAACTGTCAGCACAGGGCCTGACACGGGGCTCAAACCCACGAACCGTGAGATCATGACCTGAGCTGAAGTCGGACGCTTAACCGACTGAACCACCCAAGCGCCCCCGGGCATCCAAGACTCTTATTGGTAGAGAACGAACTGAGGGTTGATGGAGGGAGGTGGATGAGGGGTGGGCTAAATGGGTGATGGGCATTAAGGAGGATACTTGTTGTGATGAGTACTGGGTGTTATATGTAAGTGACGAATCTCTGAATTCTATTCCTAAAACCAATATTACACTATATGTTAACTAACTAGAATTTAAATAAAAATTTGGAAAAAATTAAAGAATAAAATGCTAAGGGGCACCTAGGTGGTTCATTCAGTTAAGCGTCTGACTCTGGGTTTCGGCTCAGGTCATGATCTCATGGTTTGCGAGGTTGAGCCCCACACTGGGCTCTCTGCGGGCAGTGCAGAGTCTGGTTGGGATTCTCTCTCCCCTCCTCTCTCTGCCCCTCCCCTGCTCCCCCCCCCCTCAAAATAAATAAACTTTTAAAAAATGGGAAGAAACATTTATTTCACAAGAATACTGTTAATTAAAGGATAATGGTTTGAAAAAAGATAACACATAGTCATTAAATATATCTATAGAAAAAACCTCTATAGAGATGGGGAACACTGCCCAGAATCACAATAACAGACAACATCTATTTTTAAATGGAAAGAGGAAGGTTCAGAACAATGTATATATTAAACTCTTACTCTGTTACAAAAAGGATATTTGTAAATATATACTGTATAGGCGCAGCATGTCTCTGGTAGAAGATTGCCTTTTGGGAAGAGAACTGGCTCTTTGGAGGCAAGGGTGGGAGGGAGATCTCTCTCTTTTCATCTTTTGTGCCTTTTGAATCCATGCACATGTATTATCTATTAAAAATAAAGTCCTTTCTTGGAAAGAGATAGTAGGCACTCACCAACCATTTCCTGCTTTCCTACTCCCTTCCCTTAACACAGTCACACACAGCTAGAACTCTCTGCACCCCCCCCCCCCACACCTTCCTTCCACATGTACACTCTGAACAGTAAACACACGGCCAAATGTTCTCCCTTGCAACCCCAGAGCCCTGGTATGCTCACAAGGGAAGCCGTGCATCTCTGTGCTCAGACATCCCCATGGACACAACCGACAAGCCTGCAGTCCTGTTTGTGACATGGTCGTGTATGTATATATGTGTGTGCGTATGTGTATATATGTATGTGTACACATGCATATATGTATATGTGTATATGCACATGTATCTGTATATGCATGTGTACATGCACACATGTATATGTGTATATGCACATGTGTCTGTGTATGTACACACGTGTATGTATGTATGTGTGCACATGCATACATATATATGTATATGCATATGTGTCTAGGTGTATCTATATGCATATATATGTGTGTACATGCATATGTGTATATGTGTGTGCACATGCATATATATGTATATGCATACATGTCTATGTGTATATATTTGCATATATGTATATATGTGTGTACATGCATATGTGTATATACGTGTATGTGCACGTGTCTGTGTGTATGTATATGCATATGTTTATGTATGTGTGTACATGCATACGTGTATATATGTATATGCATATGTGTCTATATGTATATATGCTTGCGTGTATATGTATGTACATGCATTCATGTATGTACGTGTATATGCACATGTGTCTGTGTGTACATGCATATGTGTATATATGTATGTGTGTACGTGCTTCTGTATGTGTGCACATGCGTACATATATATGTATATGCATATGTGTCTAGGTGTATCTATATGCATATATATGTATGTGTGCACATGCATACGTATATATGTGTATATGCATACATGTCTATGTGTATATATTTGCATATGTACATATTTATGTGTGTACATGCATACGTGTATATACGTGTATGTGCACGTGTCTGTGTGTATGTATATGCATATGTTTATATAGGTATGTGTGTACATGCATGTGTGTATATGCGCGTATGTGTATATGTGTCCATGCATATGAGTATATATGTATGTATATGTATGTGAACATGTGCATATGCATCATGTGCCTTTGACCTAGTCCCTTTATCCTCTACCCTCACCGGTGCCTGCTTCCAATGTGCGTACACCTGGATGGATGCCCCAATTACAAAGTGAAATAGGTTAAAAGTATCCTATTCAAAAGCATTCAAGGGGCCTAATTGTAGGTGACTGTAAAACTCTAATTAGGGGAGGCCTCATTAGCTGCTAAACAAGGAGGAGGATGCAGACCCGAATGACAAAGGCAGCCTCCTCAGACAGGAGAGAGGGGCTTAATTGCCCTTTGACAAAACTGGAATGGGGGGAAGGGAAGGAGGGGACGCGGCTAATCAAAGGAGGGGGGTCCCCCGGGCAAGGCCTCTCCCCCCCCCCCCCCCCCCCCCCCCCCCCCCCCGCTCCTCCAGCATCTGCCTGGAGGCCATTTGTATGTAAACAGTCACTTAGCTCCCATTGCTGGCAGACAAGTAGGGGACAGCATCCTGTTGTCCCCTTGCTCTCCTCTCTGAGCTGCCTCTGAGCTTCCACAGGAATCCCAAGTCCTTCGTCCCCTGCCACCTGTCAAAGTCCATCCTCTGGGGGCTGCAAACACGGGGAGGGCACGTGTTCCAATCCTGGCTCAGCCACCCTCTAGCTGTGTGACCTTTGTGAGTCACTCACCCTGAACAAACCGGTTTCCTCAGTGACAAAATGGACTCACAACCCCTTCCAGAGTTGTGAACAAGCACGGAAGGGTAGATGATGAGAGCGCTTGGCAAACTCCAAGTTGCTACCGAATTATTACCCGTGGTGGCCACATCACATGTTCCTGGAGGACAGGAATTCGGCCTTAGTCACCTTTGCTCTCGGTCTCCTGCCACGTGTATCTCACAGGGTGGAATTCAAGAGTCATCCTCACGGTGGGTGAAATGGAAGAACGGAACGAATCAGTTGTCTCTGCCTTGGTGTGGACAAATGGACAGACTTCCGCAATGGGACGGAACGGGTGGCTCTACCATTAATTCTTTTTTTTTTTTTTTTTAAGTTTATTTATTTATTCGGGGCGGGGGGAGGAGGTGCAGAGAGAGAGGGAGAGAGAGAATCCCAAGCAGGCTCTGCACCAGCAGCCCTGAGCCCGACGCGGGGCTCGAACTCAGGAACCTTGAGATCATGAGCTGAGTGGAAACCAAGGGTCCGACGCTTAACTGACTGAACCACCCAGGCGCCCCTGTACCATTAATTCTAATATTTATCGAGCATTTACGGCATGGCAGAACCATCCGAGACGGTTTCGGTTGCATTCGCTTACTTGCTCGTCACAATGTCCTGAAGAGGAAATGACATAATCAGCATCATCCCCGTTTTGAAGATGAGGAAATAGAATCTCAGCTTTAGGGACTCACCCAAAGCTTTGCTGCTGGTAAGTGGCGGGGCAGTTTTGGAACCAAAGTAGCCCGGCTCTCAGCTCCCACTCTTGACCGTGTAGTTTAGGTACCAGCAAGCTGGGTGGTGAATGACACTTGGGGTTTGTGGCTTTTTTTGATGCTCTTGAGTTACAGCTAACATTTCTTGAGTGCTTACAACATACCAGGCACCGTGCCTGGTAAGAAGTTTTCGTGTGATCTCCTTTACTCCTTCAAACCACCCAGTAAAATAAAGGCTACTGTTTCTTCTTCCCATTTTACAGGTGGAGACACCGAGGCCCAGAGAAGTAAAGTAAATTGCCCAAGATCATGGTGAGAGATGCCTTTGGAGTCAACGTTGGAACCTTGTTAGTCTGACTCAGTAGCCACATCCTGAACTACGTATTATTTTGCAGGTACTTTGCCTAAGCGGTTGCCCCCTTTGTTGAAGCATTAAGACTGTTCTATGCAGTCTGGCTAGTCTGGTTCTGCAAGAAGAGAAAGGTCTGGGCTGGAGGAGGGGGAGGGGGAGCGGCTTTGGAGGTAGAGAAGAGATTGGGCCAATCAGGACCATGTGACAATGACAGTGTATTTTTTTTTTTTTTTATGTTCTTATTTTATTTTTGAGAGAGAGAGACAGAGTGCGAGCAGCGGAGGGGCAGAGAGAGAGGGAGACACAGAATCCGAAGCAGGCTCCAGGCTCTGAGCTGTCAGCACAGAGCCCGATGCGGGGCTTGAACTCACGGACTGCGAGATCATGACCTGAGCCGAAGTCGGACGCCCAACCGACTGAGCTACCCAGGCTCCCCGACAGTGTATCTTTTAAAAGCAAGATATTTTTCTAGTCGCTTTGGGGTGAAAGCTGTTAGAGGTCTTCAAAGAGTTTGTGGTCTCCATGGAGGTGCACAAAACTAACCCTCAGATGATCCTGCTCTGAGGCTTATGTGTTGAAGAGAGGTGCAGTGAGCTTTGGAGGTTCATCACGGGGAGCATATGGTGGAAGGAATCTGAAAAAGCATCATGGATAAGGAGGAAAGGGTCTTGAAGGGAGGAGAGGATATCAGTAAATGAAGGTAGCTGAGAAGGGCTTTCAGGGGGCTCTGCTTGTGAGGCCTACACCTTTCCTCTTGGCAATGGCCCCACACTTGAAAGATTTTGCCTCTCCAAGTGGACTTACCGAGTAATACATTTTCCTATTTATAATTAGGAAGTCAACAAAACCGTCGATTAAGGGGCGCCTGGGTGACTCGGTTGGTTAAGGGTCCAACTTCGGCTCAGGTCATGATCTCCTGGTTCATGAGTTTGAGCCCCGCGTCAGACTGACAGCGCAAAGCCCCTTCGAATCCATTGTCCCCCCTCTCTCGGCCCCTCCTCAGCTCGTGCTCACTCTCTTTTTTCTCCCTCAAAAATAAATAAACGTTTAGTATAAAAAACCCCCACAAAACTGCCGATTAAAGCTCCTGATCATCACAAATTAGCCAACGTTTATTCAGCAAGCCAATATTTAGCACCTTCTTTGTGTGCTGGGTACTTGTAATACATTCACAGTAGACTGATAGATAAGATACTGCCCTTCCTTCGGGGAAGTCTCTGAGTTTAACAGTTGAAATCCTGCGTTATGTCGGGTAGAAAAATGTACATCTGTTATCAGGCCTTTTGAAATATTTGAAAAGAAAAGCCGGTACCAGGGCGCCTGGGTGGCTCAGTCGGTTAAGTGCCCGACTCCCGGTTTCAGCTCAGGTCATGATCTCACGGTTTGTGAGTCTGAGCTCCGCACTCTCTCTCTCCCTCTCCCTCTCTGCCCCTCCTCTGCTCACTCTTTATCTCTTTCAAAACGATAAATAAACTTCAAAAAAATATATATTAACAAAAGAAAAGAAAGGGAAAACGGTTACTATTTATTGAGAGACAGCTGTGTGCTAGGCACGCCTTGAGCGCTTTACATGCATTCGGGTTTTTTTTATTCATGTGTCCTTTCCACCTTCTGTTGGAGGCAAGCTCCGTATTTTGTCCATTGCTGTATCTCCGGGACACACAGTGATGCCTGGTCAACAAATACTAGCCGAACTGGCCAAGTGAGTTAACTCTTATCTCTCAACAACCCTGCAACGTGGTTGGAATTATTTTTCTTTTACTGATGAGGCATCCAAGACAGAGAGACTGAATACGTTGGTCAAGTTCATGCAAACATCAGTGACAGGACAGGAATTTAAATCTCAGATGTGTTTGACTCCTCCTGTTCTGTTCTTCTGAGCCGCAGATATGCCTAAAGCCAGGCACGGTAGGCTGGACAGCTCTGAGCTAGGACGTGAATATGCAACGGCCTGTTTGAGCAGGGGGAGTAGTCAGCATGCCGGGCAGAGGGAAACAAGGAATGGGGCAAGGCAGTATGGAGGGCCCAGAAGGCTGAGGATGTGACCGGATTTGGAAGGCACTGGGTAATGCAGATTTTCAGTTTGATTGAAATTGTATTTTGGAAAGATTAACAGGATGTAAGAGTGGTTTGGATTTTAGAAAGGTGGGAGGTGACAAGTGTCATCGATTTGCCAACTGGGGGAGAGGTACCCAGTAATGGAACGGAGGCAGTAACAAGAGTGGACGGACAGGAGGGACGATGTTGGAGTAGACTCAGCTGTCCCAGGATAAAGCTCGGAGATCACTTTGCAGCGGGTGAGGCAGCTAGTGTGGATGGTTTTCTCCCACTCCTTAGAGTTATCTCCAGGTGGGTAACAGCCTGTTTCAGGAGCACAGCTTCACGCTAGTCATCTTGGCCGAGTGTATGACTAGCCGATTCTTTTTATTTTTTATGTTTATCGTTTATTTTTGATAGAGAAAGAGAGAGAGAGAGAGACATTGTGTGTGTGTGTGTGTGTGTGTGTGTGTGTGCGCGCGCGCGCGCTGTGCGCGGGGCAGGAGCTGAGAGAGAGGGAGACACAGAATCCGAAGCAGGCTCCAGGCTCTGAGCTGTCCACACTGAGCCCGACGCAGGGCTCGAACCCACGAACTGCGAGATCGTGACCTGAGCCGAAGTCGGACGCTCAACTGACTGAGCCACCCGGGTGCCCCTGGCTAGTCAATTCGAGAGAGCAGATGTTTATGGAGCACTTAGTATTATACACTCACGGCACCACCAGCAGTTTTCTTTGCAACGTGGGTTTAGGTCAATAGAATACCTTAAGGCCATACGGTGTTAGGGTTTGGAGATTCCAGGAGAACAGATATGCGGGACTCTATCAGGCTTCCTAGTTCCATCTGTATGCAACCCCTGCCTGAGGAGTTGATGAGTTAATGCAGGTTAAGCAAATAGCACAGTGCCTGACATACAGTGAGTGACTGGTGTTTGTTTAAGACTAAGCCACTCCCCTCAAGGTCACAGTCATGTCATTGGGTTCATCCAGTTCATCAAGACATTGCAATAATAGACATACATGCAAGGCACAGAAAGTGTTCGAAAAGGAAGTGATTCTGTTTTGTTTCACGTTTATTTATTTATTTTTAAACATTTTCAAAAATGTTTTATTTATTTTTGAGAGAGGGAGAGAGAGAGCATGCAAGCAGGGCAGGAGCAGAGAGAGGGGACAAAGGATCCAAAGCCGGCTCTGTGCTGACAAAGCGAGCCTGATGTGGGGCTTGAACTCACGAACTCAGAGATCATGACCTGAACCAAAGTCGGATGCTCAACCGACCGACCACCCAGGTGCCCCTATTTATGTATTTTTGAGAGAGAGAGAGAGAGTGAGCGAGAAGGGGGCAGAGAGAGAGAGGTAGAGAGAATCCCAAGCAGGCTCCCTGTTGACAGAATGGAGCCCGATTCAGGGCTTGATCTCACCATGAGATCATGACCTGAGCTGAAATCGAGAGCGGGACGCTTAACCGCCTGAGCCACCAGGCGCCCCTCGAGGGAAATGATTCTTATAGATACTTGTCTCTTGCTCAGCCCCATCCCTCCCCCTGACAGCCAAGCTCTTCATAGTCCCTGAAGCTACTGTGTCATCCTCATTCTTCTCTGCAAACTCCTTGATGATAAAATGACTTATTAACTCGACCCAAGCCCTATGGCGCTAGGACTTCCCAAGAGTCTGCAAGAGTCAGAGCCTGGAGGCAGTTTTGGAGGTGACCTTTATCCCTTGCCAGCTCAGCAGACCTGCCAGGAATTAAATCTTTGCTTGGGACAAATGAGATTATGTTCCCTTTGGAGAGAGGGGAAAAAAAGACAATCTTCAACTCTCCTCGGACACAGATATTCATTTGCCTGATCACCTGCAAAGCAGATGAGCCTCTGAGACGCCCTCTTTCTTGTTCACTTAGGGGTGAAAAATTACCAGCAAGAAACCAATTAGCATCCTCTATGAGTGGGTCCCAAGCCTTCTGGAGTCCATTCTTTTACTCTCTCTTCTGCACATAAGCAGCATCTGCTTTGGGGGTCTTGTCCTAATTGGGTCGAACCTGTGCTGTGATCATTTGTTGATCGTAGCCCCCAGAGGAGAGAGGGAGGGAGGGTGGGAGGGACGGGGCTCTGTGCTTCCTTTGTCTCCAGCCTAGGAGGCGGCAACTGAGAGAGAGGGTGATGGGGCCAAGGGGTCAGAGGTCAGCCACACAGGAGCCACCTAGATACCTAGGTGGCTGGTTTATATTCAGTGACGAAGAATGAAAAGACTCTTTCTTGAGCGCTTATTATGCACCAGGCAGTATCGTAAATGCGTTGTATGGATCAACAGATGTAATCATCACAACTCTGTAAGTTAGGTGTTCTCATTCGTTTCCACTTGACATTGAGGAAAACGGAGGCACCAAGAGGTTACGTACCTGCCCGGGTCACGCAACTGGTTGGAAGGGAAACCAAGATTTGGGCCTTGACATTCCTGCTCCTGCTTCTGCGCTCACGGCCACTCTGCTGCTGTTTCTCGCCTCGGCTGGCCCGCTGCTGTCCTGGGCGAGCCCAGTCGTCAGGTGCACCGTTGGAGCAAAGACTCCGGTTCCAGCCGCTGCCGCTGAGACATAACCAAGCCTCCATCTTCGGGAGCTCCTAGTGGTCTGCTGGGAGAGCCTTGATGAGCATCAGGTATGGGCAGGTCCCTGAATGCAGAGCGCTGACCTGGCTGCAGAGGAGATGCCGAGGCAAGAAAAGCAGCGTCTTTCTAGGGAGCCCTGGTCTAATGGGGAAGCCGGATGCACAAAGAATCAAGATCGGCGAAGGCAACGGTTTGAAACCCAAAGCCCAAACCCCCGAGTAAGGCGAGCGGGCCCCTCACTCTGTGGCTTCTGGCAACGTCTCCGTCTCAGGGTGCTGCCTTGAATGGGGACTGAGAAGAAGAAATTGTTTTCCTCTAATACAGCTTCTCCTCATGTCAACCCTACTGGCAAAGCCCAACACGTCTCTTGCTGGAGTAAAACTGCTTGGGTATGAATCCAAACGTCAGATTCCAGTCATTCTGTTTCCTAGAGCACAGGGCTGCATGCTCAAATGCCCACGTGGGCCAGGCAGGTCAAACCAACAAATAACAGAGGTACAATCCAATAACGAGCGGCCCAGCCTGTCTCAGCCGGAAGAGCACGCATTTCTGCCTAAAGGCATTCAGGGTAAAACAATAAAAAACCACTGGGTGTGTAGCAGGCAAACCCTCCGGGTCCACCACTGTAGGCCCTTAGCTCCCAAGGCGGGAGGAGCGAGCGGAGGGGACCCGGAATTTCTCCTTTCCTGTGGATTCCTTTAATGGTAAGGAAACAGCACAATGGTTCGTCCACACTGTAAAGGCATGCATGGATGCTGAAGCCAATGGCATGGTTTTGATGCCAGCTCTGCGGTTTATTGTCTCCGTGACTCTCGGACAAGTTGTACGCCTTCCTTTGCCTCAGTTTTTTCATCTGTAAGATGGGGAGAATGTTAAGTACCACTTCATGAGAGCTATTGTATGAACTAAATGAGTTATGTGTAAAGTGCTTAGCCAGTGTCTGGCACGCATTTTTTTTTTCTTTTTTCAATATATGAAGTTTATTGTCAAATTGGTTTCCATACAACACCCAGTGCTCCTCCCAAAAGGTGCCCTCCTCAATGCCCATCACCCACCCTCCCCTCCCTCCCACCCCTGGCACATATTTAGTGCCAACTTTCTCTCTTCCTTCATTTCTTTCTTCCTTCCTTCATCCATCTTTCTTTCTTTCTTTCTTTCTTTCTTTCTTTCTTTCTTTCTTTCTTTCTTTTCTTTCTTTCTTTCTTTCTTTCTCTTTCTTTCTTTCTCCCTCCCTCCCTCTCTTTCTTTCCCTTCCTTCCTTCCTTCCTTCCTTCCTTCCTTCCTTCCTTCCTTCCTTCCTTTGTTTCTTTTTTGAGAGAGAGAGATTAAGAGCAGGGGAAGAACAGAGGGAGAGGGAGAATCTAAGACAGACTGCATGCCCAGCGTGGAGCCCAATGCAGGGCTCAATCTCACGAACCTTGAGACCATCACCTGCGCTGAAATCAAGGGTCAGACACGTAACTGACTTAAGCCACCCAGGTGCCCCAACAACTATGTCCACAGCACACGTTTCACAGGTCCTGCATGCTGTGCACGTATGGCAATAATCTACAGTTCTTTAAGCAGTCTGCCAGAAAGGAGGTAATCAAGAGTTATATTTGTGGCAACATCTCTAGCTTTCTGGGTTTCTTAGAGCCCACGGTTACATCTCTACTCATTACAATTAACAGTGATAAATAATTAGCAATACTGTTAGTATTACGTATTTATAATTATATAATATAATTATTATTTATTATATAATAATAAAATAATAAAAAGTAAGCATGGTAATAGATTACACAGAGTGCTTTCTGTGAGTTGGGCAGCACACTAAACGCTTTCCGTTGGTGTTCTCTCGATCTTCACGGTAAGCCCGTGTGGCAAGACCTATTACTTTCTCCGTTTCACAGATGAAGCTACTGAGGTTTTGAGAAGTTCAGTAATTTGCTCAGTTTGTAAAAGGCACCCCCAAAATGTGCTGCCTAGATTTAGTAGACTCCTCTGCCAATGTCTGCGAATCTGACGGACAAGAAGTGCTGGGGGGTAAGGACCACTTTCTAAAAGGAAGCTTGTCTGGTGCCTGTTTCCAGGGAATGACCTGTGTGCCTAGACCTGAGACACCTGCTGGGAGCAGAAGGAAGCAGAGAAACTTAAGGCTGAGAATGTTCATTCTGAACTTCTGCGTAGCATTTGACATCGTATTACAAAGGCTCTGGCTGCTGCAGATCCTTTTTAAAACAAGGCATTATGTAACTACACACATAGTGTTGTCACATTCTTTTTCTTGAACAACCCTCCACAACAGAACTGGGAGCCAGGCATCATGATCCTCATTTAAAAAAATTTTAATGTTTATTTATTTTTGAGAGAGAAAGAGAGACCGAGCGCAAGCAGGGGAGGGGCAGAGAGAGAGGGAGACACAGAATCGGAAGCAGGCTCCGGGCTCCGAGCTGTCAGTACAGAGCCCGACGCGGGGCTCGAACCCACGAACCGTGAGATCATGGCCTAACCAAAGTTGGACACTTCGCTGACTGAGCCACTCGGGTACCCCACGACCCCCATTTTACAAATGGGGAAACTGAGACTGGGGAGGAGAGGTTAGGTGACTTACCCAAGTTAAGTGCAGGGCTGGGATTCAAACCTGCATCTCACTATTTCTCTCGCTAGTTACTATCTAGCATTCTTTCCCTAGGCCGTGCTGCCTAAACAAGTTCATGTCACTGCTGATGGAGTCCGTCCAGTCGCCATACCCGCCCCACTGTACTAAATCCCACAGAGGAATCAGAGTATCCAGAGTAGACACCCTTTACCCCTTATGGTTAAAGTGGACAGGCTGGATACACCCGGGGCAAGAGTTGATGACAGGAGAAGTGTCCCAAAGCAGTTCAACTGGAAATGGAGGGAAAGCAGCTCTCAAATGTCGATCGGGGGGGGGGGGGGCGGGGAGTCAGATTCTGTGCACATCAAAGATTCGTGCACAAAGTATATGGAAGAGGGGCGCCTGGGTGGCGCAGTCGGTTAAGCGTCCGACTTCAGCCAGGTCACGATCTCGCGGTCCGTGAGTTCGAGCCCCGCGTCAGGCTCTGGGCTGATGGCTCGGAGCCTGGAGCCTGTTTCCGATTCTGTGTCTCCCTCTCTCTCTGCCCCTCCCCCGTTCATGCTCTGTCTCTCTCTGTCCCAAAAATAAATAAAAAACGTTGAAAAAATTAAAACAAAAAACAAAAAACAAAGTATATGGAAGATACTGACCCAATAGAAGAAGCCAAAGAGGACAGAGGCTACTGCCCCGCCCAGCCCCGCAGCCCTACCCGGCCCCCGGCTGTAGTCTCAAACACAGAATCCGTATTGCCACAAAACTCTCTCCTCTTTCCTCTTCTCCAGTTCCATGTGTGTTTCATTGTGATTTTGACCAAGGGCTGGGTAATTCACATCCTGCAACTCTGCTCTCCAGCTTGCTCCTATCACTCTGCTCTGCTGAGCTGCCTACTTACCTAAATACTTCTGGCCAACAGGCGGGATAGGGACGTTGGGGCTGGTGTACCTATCACCTTCCTCCTCTTCCCACTGCAGTGCCGCCCCCATCTCAATTCCAAAGGCCCAGCAGTCTGCATGGGAGTAGAGCAGCTCCATTTTCCTCCAATATTAATAATTATGACATTAGAAGGGTGATCTGTTGCAATTCAGCCTTTCTATTTGCAGGCTGGTGGCTGCATATCAATGGCATGATTAGGCAAATGAAATCAGATTGGCACTGTTATGAAATATTTACATGGCCAGAATGCATATGCTTCAATCTCATTGTTCCCATTATTAAGCCATTTTATAATCTCATAACATTTAGACTCACACTTTGCATTTCTAATTAACTTGAGGAGTGACTTCGCTGGGAATTAATTGCAACTTGTGCATTCTTATACACACAAACTCCCTGAGAAACAAACTCTGGTTGGCAATCATGCAATTCACCCCTAAGATGGACCCTAGGCTGACTTCTGTTCGAAACCGTCTTTTCCGTCAGTTGGGAAAAGTGGCTGGGGACATTGGTGTTCATTAAAATTTGGCTACAAATCACATGCAGGAACAGTTTGAGTGTGAGAGTCCCTTCGGAGGGACTAGTTTCCACCTGAATAGCTTTTCACAAAGAAGCGGTTTGATATGGGGTGATGGTTTTTCAGCCTTTTGGATTTCGTGAATCAGTTACATCCCAATAATGATAATGATAATGATAATGATAATAAAAGATTTGGGACATTTATTTTTTAAAAAATATTTAGTTTTGGGGAGAGCGCAAGCAGGGGAGACGCAGAGAGAGAAGGACAGAGGATCTGAAGTGGGCTCTGTGCTGACAGGCTGACAGCCGTGAGCCCAACGTGGGGCTCGAACTCATGCACCATGAGATCATGACCTGAACCAAAGTCAGATGCTCCACCAACTGAGCCACCCAGGTCCCCTAAGATTTGGGTTATCTAAATAGCTGTTAGAGTGACTTATTATATTGCCTTTATTTAAAATTGCTTCCGTATGAAGAGTTAGCATTTGAAAGTCTCTAATCAAAAGTCCATACCTCTCAAGTGACTGCTACGGCCACCTCGATGAACTTCACCCCAGCGTTTGCTAATATGAACAACTGGTGTCAGAAAAGGTTTTTTACTGGCGGAATGAGTGGTGTTCAAGATACGTGGATTGGTTAGAAATATCGATCTGGCACTTTCCTCTCAGGGACGTACAGGGAACGTGCTGTGAGCGTGCCCGGGTAGCCTACACCCTTTGGAACACTGCCTAGCCCTAGAAAGGTCCCTGGTTATACTCTAGGAAGCTTGGACAGGATCTGGTTGCCTGGCTCTGATTAAGAATTAATATATGAATCTATCATGAGCAAACCTTGCTTGCAAGATGCCTTGTTTTCGAGTGAGGATTCTCAGCTGGGGACAATTTTGCCCCTCCCCCACCACGGGAGGTAGGGGTGAGGAGGATGAGGCAGGGAAGCATTTGCAATGTCTGGAGATGTTTTTGTTGTCGCAATTGTGC
Source organism: Panthera pardus (assembly GCF_024362965.1). Classification (NCBI taxonomy): domain Eukaryota; kingdom Metazoa; phylum Chordata; class Mammalia; order Carnivora; family Felidae; genus Panthera; species Panthera pardus. The sequence goes on from NW_026526677.1 coordinate 95,074,359, forward strand.
GTGTGTGTTGTGTGTGAGGGTTGCTACTGGCGTCTAATGGATATTGGCCAGAGATGCTGCCCAGGACAGCCCCCTCCCCCAAGAATGACCTAACCCTGAATGTCAATAGTGGCAAGAAATTCTGGAAAAGGACGGAGAGCTCCAACTTCACTGAGCTCACGGAATTGGCTGTATGGCTGTTACAAAAAATTTTTTTTTTAACTTTATTTATTTATGTTGGGGGAGGCGGGGGAGGGCAGAGAGAGAGAGAGAGAGAGAGAGAGAGAGAGAGGGAGAGAGAATCCGAAGCAGGCTCCGCACTCTTAGCACGGAGCCTGATGTAAGGCTTGAACCCACCGACCTGTGAGATCATGCCCTGAATGGCATTCAAGAGTCGGATGCTTAACCTACTGAACCACCCAGACGCCCCTGTGTGGCTGTTTCTATATCTAATTGCTAATGTTTGTGCGTGTGACAGTGTTGCAGGATTTTTTGCCTCAAGACCTGGGATTTGTCGCCTCGCTGCTTCGAAGAATGAAGAGGCGAGCACAAAATGAGCAGCAGCCGAAATTGTATTAATAATTAGATCAGAAAGTAAGAATAGTATGAAAGCTCTCTTTACAGAGAGGGGACATTCAAAGGTGAATACCCCCGACTATAGGCAAGGGACTTTGTTTTACAGAGTTTTGGTCTCCCCCCCCCCCCCCCCCCCCCCCCCCGCTCCCCTTCCCCCTTGCTCCTTCTCAAGTCCTACCTTTATTGGCTTGATAATTCCGGGTGCTGGGTTGTCCGTTCCTGATTGGCTCGATTCTGCTGGGTGAGGAGTCAGACTGTGACCATGCTGTCCCTCGTATAACGTAAGTGTTATGGTTTACTTATTAGGTAGCTTGATCGTCAGACTCCTGAGGGGAACCTGAGGGAGGGTAGGTGGAGTCTGTTCCAGTCTTAAGAGGAACCTTAAGCCCCAGGGGGTTTGCTGTGGCCGGAGGCTCCTAGCGTTGTTTTCAAATGTGTGTTTTTCCAGGCGCCTGGGTGACTCCCTTGGTTAAGTGTCTGACTTCAGCTCAGGTCATGATTTTGAAGCCTGTGGGTTCAAGCCCCTCGGCGGGCTCTGTGCTGACAGCTCAGAGCCTGGAGCCTGCTTTGGATTCTGTGTCTCCAGCTCTCTCTGCCCCTCCCCTGCTGGTGCGCTCTCTCTTTCTCCCTCAAAAATAAACAAACATTAAGAAAATAAAGAGTAAATAAAATATGTGTTTTTCCCCACCCAGGGACCTAAGGTCCTAACCTTTCCCACTCTGCCTATTTTATCCTATCTTTCCCTATCATGACAGAATTTGGTCTGTGGCTCTCTTAGTAATATACAACCTGATGGTGAAATTGCAGGAGGGAAACATAAAGCTTTTTTCTTCTCCTTTTTTAAATTTTATTTATTTGCGGGGGGGGGGGGTGCAGGGAGGGACAGAGAGAGAGGGAGAGGAATCCAAGCAGGCTCCACACTGTCAGCACAGAGCCCGATGTGGGGCTCAAACTCACAAACTGTGAGACCATGACCCAAGCCAAAAACAAGAGTCGGCCACTCAACCAACCGACTGAGCCACCCAGACTGAGCCCCCACCTAGATCTTTTTTCTATGTCAACTAGTTAGTGGAGGTTATCAACGTCCATCAAAAAGAGCCCCATAGGGGCGCCTGGGTGGCGCAGTCGGTTAAGCGTCCGACTTCAGCCAGGTCACGATCTCGCGGTCCGTGAGTTCGAGCCCTGCGTCGGGCTCTGGGCTGATGGCTCAGAGCCTGGAGCCTGTTTCCGATTCTGTGTCTCCCTCCCTCTCTGCCCCTCCCCTGTTCATGCTCTGTCTCTCTCTGTCCCAAAAATAAATTAAAAAAAAAAAAAAAGTTGAAAAAAAAAAAGAGCCCCGTAACTGTGCATAACCACGTTGTCTTAGGTCAGTTTGAAACAATGATGTGGATTCTCAGTTTTTTTTTTAATTTTGGACAAAACTTGAAATTTTGTGAACTCCTGACTTTAAAAAGAAACAACTAGGGGCGCCTGGGTGGCGCAGTCGGTTGAGCGTCCGACTTCAGCCAGGTCACGATCTCGCGGTCTGTGAGTTCGAGCCCCGCGTCAGGCTCTGGGCTGATGGCTCGGAGCCTGGAGCCTGTTTCCGATTCTGTGTCTCCCTCTCTCTCTGCCCCTCCCCCGTTCATGCTCTGTCTCTCTCTGTCCCAAAAATAAATAAAAAACGTTGAAAAAAAAAAAATTAAAAAAAAAAAAAAAAAAAAGAAACAACTACCGGGGCGCCTGGTTGGCTCAGTCATTGAGCATCTCATTCTTGATTTCGGCTCAGGTCATGATCTGAGGGTTGTGCGATCGAGCCCCACGTTGGGCTCTGCACTAACAGCATGGAACCTGCTTGCGATTCTCCTTCTCCCTCTGCTTCTCTCCCCCGCTTGTGCGCTATCTCTAAAATGAAAAAAAGAAACAACTCCTGTCTACTATTATCATGATATAATAGCAGAATAAAAAGCTTCAAGACACCAAAGACATCATAAAGAACGATGCTTTAAAATAAAACGTATTTAGGGGTGCCTCACTGGCTCAGTCACTGGAGCACGTGACTCTTGATCTCAGGGGTCATGGGTTCGAGCCCCACATTGGGTGTAGAGAGTACTTAAAAATGATGAAATCTTAAAAAGGAAAGAAAAATAAATTTAAAAATACGTTTAACTTTAAAAAAAAATCCCCATTTTTCTCAATTCATCACATTAGGATTTGCTCTAGTTTCTAGAACATGCCCAATTTAGAAGCAAATGTTGCTCTGTCTTCAATGTTTTTGTTTGTTTGTTTGTTTTTGTTTTTAGAGACACAGAGAGAGAATTGGTTAAGTGTCTGACTCTTGATTTCTGCTCAGGTCACGAGTGAGTTCAAGCCCTGCGTCAGGCTCTGTGCTGACATCAGGTGGAGCCTGCTTGGGATTCTCTCTCTCTCCCTCTCTCTCTGCCCCTTTCCTGCTTTTGAGCTTTCTTGTTCTCTCTCTCTCTCTCTCAAAATAGATAAATAAACGTTAAGAAAAAAAAAGACAACTCGGGGCACCTGGGTGGCTCAATCGGTTGAGTGTTCAACTTCAGCTCAGTCATGATCTCATGGTTCGTGAGTTCGAAGCTCCGCGTCGGGCTCTGTGCTGACGGCTCAGAGCCTGGAGCCTGCTTTGGATTCTGCGTCTCCCTCTCTCTCTGCCCCTCCCCTACTCACACTCTCTCTCTCTCTCTCTCTCTCTCTCTCTCTCAAAAATAAAAGTAAACATGAAAAAGAATCTTAAAAGACAACTCTTCAAGAGAAACTGAGCTGTATGAAAGATTCATTACGGTGTCTTTATTGAACTCGTTTTATCTTAATCAATAAAAACCTCATTACGTGTCACATGGTCCATAGACCAGCCTCTGGGAACTCTGGATCTGCTGCTTTTGTCTGCTTCCAGGGACAGATCCCTAAGTTATCCCAGATGGAAGGAAATCAGAACAAAATTTAGATGTAGTCTGGGTTCTCACAGGGCTCAGGGTTCATGGCTCAGGTGGGAGATGGCAGGCGATATGGGCGCCATGGGGTAGTGTGAACCAGATACCTGTGCTCACAATGCTTGGCGCTTTGGTGAAACCAGTAAAGTGGCATTTTCCGCCTGACCTTACTTTGTCTGCCTTGTCTACACCCTCGATAGGAAGTTTGGAAATCCTCCAAAACATCCTAAGCAACTTTCTGCGTCTCAGTTCACCGCTGCTTCTCAGCAGCCCTGGGAGGCTAAGTTCATTTCACGCTTACGGAAACTGAACCCCAGGAGGAGACCATCTGGTGAGGCTGGAATGGCTTTAGAACCAATCCCGGGATCTACGCCGGGAACAAGTCAGAGAGTCCTCTCTGTTCGGAATAGAAAAGGCTGGAAACATATTCTCCAGGTCTCTGTGACAGCAACCTGGTTTGTTTTCTCTCCTTAATTGTTTGGGCTCCACCTCTTCAAAATCCCCCTTCCTACTCTGTCCCAAGCAGTGACCTGGGAGTTCAGGGCGATGAGTTTGCATGGCTAATATCTCTTCCTTGCTGAGCTGTCCAGCAGGCTCCGAGATGGCAGCGATTCAAACACTGAAAATTATACCAGAGAGAGAGCGTCATGAAAAGACAGCAACGAGAGGGGGGGAGACGCAGACCCGAAAGTCTGAAACTGGAAGCTTGTTCAGTTAGCTCCCCGGTGCCACCGAAATCCTACATGTGGAAATGAGAAGGCCAGGATCTTTGTCCTCGCTTGACGGTTGGGAAGTAAATACCAAGCTTCCCCTACTCTGCGTGAGCGTGGTTGGTTTTGTTCTTGGGAAAGGAAATCCTGGCTGGCTGGGATCTTTGAGTGACATCATGTCTCTCCTTTGGCCTCCAAGCAGGGCTGAGTTTGCCTTATTCCTGGTGGCTTACCAAGGTCTCTCTCTTTGGCCTTGAGAAGTATGAAGTAACTTTGTGAGGGAGGTGCCCCTCTTTCTCTTTTATTCTTTAGGCCAAGGCTAACAATGAATGTGTGGTCTCTGAGCCCGTAACAACTGAAAGCCAAAGGGAGAACCCCAGGAAGCGTGGTTGGATTGAGAGCAACGTCCTTGGAATTAGTGCTTGGTCACGGAGAATCTTCAACATGCACCATTAAGAGGTCATTTTTCTGGAGAATATTTATTTTATTATTTCATATTGAGATATAATGATCATGCAACATTCTAGTTTCAGGTGTTTGGCATCGTGATTCGCTCTTTGTAGATACTGCAAAATGATCGCCACAATGAATTTAGTTATAAGCCATCACCATACGTAATTACAGATTTTTTTTTTTTTTTTTCTGGTGACGAGAACTTTTAAGACCTTCTCTCTTAGGGAAAGAGACAAACCAAGAAACAGACTCTTTTTTTTTAAAAAAGTATTAATTTCTTTTAGTGATCTCTACACCCAGTGTGGGGGTTAACCTCACAGCCCCAAGATCAAGAGTGCCATGCTTTACTGACTGGGCCAGCCAGGAGCCCCAGTGGACTTCTAACTATGGAGAACAAACTGATGGTTGCCAGAAGGGAGGTGGGGGCGGGGATGGGTAAAATAGGTGAAGGGAATTAAGAGCGTACATATTAGGGCACTAGGGTGGTTCAGTGGGTTAAGCATCTGACTGTTGATTTCGGCTCAGGTCATGATCCCATGGTTCATGAGATCGAGGCCCACATCAGGGGGCTTAGGATTCTCTCTCTCTCTCTCTGCCCCTCTGCCGGAGTGGGTGTGCCCTCTCTCTCTCTTAAAATAAAATAAAAAAAATAAATTTATTTATTTTAATAAATATCTTTAATTAATATCTTTAAATAAATCTTACTTTTAATAAGATACGTGAGCACACGTATCTTAATGAGTGCTGAGTAACGTATAGAATTGTTGAATCACTATGCTGTATGCTTGAAACTAATATAACACTGTATGTTAACTATATTGGAATTAAAATTAAAAACTTAACAAAATTTAAAAAAGGATTTACTCTGTCTTTGCAACTTGCGAATGTACAGTGCAATATTATCTATAGTCACCATCCTGTAAAGGAAATCTTGTATATATAGCATTTATTAAGGTATTTAATATGTATATCCATCTATGTGACTAGCTTAGTTTCTGCTGGCAATAAATGTTGGATTAATTAGTTAATCAATGAATGAAATTCAATATGTATATCTATCCAACATTATCAGACCACATTTGGACTTTTATGTGTAGTTGAGGCAGGCGCCCTTTATTTTTTTTAATTTTTATTTATTTGTTTGTCTTATTTTTGTCCGGCAAATGATGCCATCATTTTTTTTTTTTTTTAATTGAAGGACAAAAGTTGGTCACATTCGGAGACTAGTGGGCCTCACACAGAGGGTTAAAACCATCCTTCTCTTTCTTGGTTAACCATCTCTTAATTTCAAGTAATGTCCACAAGTTCTTTAGAACCATTTGAAATTGTTCTTTATTTAAAAAAATTTTTTTTAATGTTTGTTTATTTTTTGAGAGAGAGGGAAAGAGAGAGAGAGAGACAGAGCGCAAGTAGGGGAGAGGCAGAGAGAGAGGGAAACACAGAATCCGAAGCAGGCTCCAGGCTCTGAGCTGTCAGCACAGAGCCCAATGTAGGGCTCAAACCCTTGAACTGTGAGATCATGACCTAAGCCAAAGTTGGATGTTCAACTGACTGAGCCACCCAAGCGCCCTGAAATTGTCCTTTGAGGAGATCCACCACACCAATATGTGACAGAGTCATGACCACACGCATCGCTGGACCATACCTCACTGGATACCATCATCATCAAAGAGATCTTCAAAATCATTAAAAAAAAAAAAAAAAAAAAAAAGTCTGCATGAACTGCCTTTTCACTGGCTGCCAAGTTCATCAGAAGCCCGGTGCTGCCTCCTGCCTCTTCCAGGTCCACGTAGAGCCCAGCACCCTCAGGGAACACCTCATCGACCACTGCCTTGCTTCTGGTGCCCCCCACGTCCTCCAAAGCAGGTACCCTTTAAGGTTGAGAACCCCAAAATTGTAAGAGGGTCTAAAAATCCTATGTTATGAGGGGCTGTGCAGGTTCTGGGTAAGAGAATACTCAGAGCCAACAGTAGAGCTTTTAAAATGTTTGTCTTTGTTGTTGTTGTTGTTATTGTTTGTGTTTTAATATTGGAAAAGCTTCTCTGTAGCAGAGTTTTCCATGTGATTCCGGAGGTCAGAACAGGAATCAGTAGTTAGAGGTTATCCAGAAGTAAATTGAGGCTTCCTCTGGGGAAGTCATTGAACCGTCCCCGACGTTTTAGGCGGGAGGCCCACTTTGGGTGGAGGTTGGGCCAGATACCCGTTAAGGCCCTTTCCTGCAATAAAATTATACTATACAGGGGCGCCTGGATGGCTCCGTTAATTAAGCATCTGACTTGATTTCCAATCAGGTCACGATCTCACGGTTTGTGAGTTTGAGCCCTGCATTGAGCTCTGTGCTGAGAGTGCAAAGTCTGCTTGAGATTCTCTCTCTCTTTCTCTCTCTGCTCCTACCTCCCTCATGTTCTCTCTCTCTCTCTCCAAAATAAATAAACATTTTTTTTTTAAAGAAAAATATGCTATACAGCTTACCCACGACAGCACTGGTTGTAAGTGCACGGGTTCACCCACACGCAGATTTGTTTCGGTAAATACAGTGCAGTACTGTCCAGGTATTTTCTCTTCCTTATGAGTTTCTTAAATTTTTTTCCTCTCGCTTACTTTATTATAATACAGTATATAATACATATGATGTGCAAAATATGTGTTAGTCAACTGTTTATGTTATTGATAAGGCTTTGAGTCAACAGTAGGCTGTTAGTAGTTAAGTTCTGGGGGAGTCAAAAGTTATACGTGGATTTGTGACTGCATGGGGTGGGGGTTGGTGCCCCTAGCCCCCCCATTGTTTAAGGGTCAACTGTATGTGTGTGTGTGTGTGTGTGCGCGCGCATGTGTGTATGACCTATGGCTCTCCTTCTGTACTCAGATGTAGGTTTTTGTTTGGTTGGTTTTTAATGGGTAAGATGTGGGTATGACTGTTCATTCTCTGAAAGTACACTATTTGGGGGAATGTGAACACGATCATATGTAGATTGACATATAAAGACGTATAAGCACATAACAGGATTGCTTAGACACACTAACCACTTCCCAGGCACTGTCTTATTTAAAGATCCCCACCATCCTGAGAGGAAGGAGGGACCATTTATTTATGTCCCCATTTTACAGATGAGCACGAGGCTCCTGGAGGTCACAGATAATATACCCAAGGGCACCCAGCTAGGTGTGTTGAACATCCAGGTGTATCTGATGACCAGCCTTATAAAAGAGAATGTGTGTGGGGGCACCTGCGTGGCTTAGTTGGTTAAGCAGCTGACTTCAGCTCAGGTCACGATCTCCTGGTTCATGAGTTCAAGCCCCACGATAGGCTGTGTGCTGACAGTTCAGAGCCTGGAGCCCGCTTTGGATTCTGTGACTCCCTCTCTCTCTGCCCCTCCCCTGCTTGCTCTCTCTCTCTCTAAAAAAAAAAAAAAAAAAAATTAAAATTAAAAAAAGAGAGAATGTGTGTTTATTTATTAAGCATTTATTAAGATAAATAATATCTTTTTATTTTAGAGAGAGAACACACGAGCAGGGGAAGGGCAGAGAGAGAGGGGGACAGAGGATCCGCATTGGGCTCTGTGCTGACAGCAGAGAGCAGGATATGGGGCTTGAATTCACAAACCCCGAGATCATGACCTGAGCCAAAGTCAGACGCTCAACCAACTGAGCCACCCAGCTGCCCCGTGATTTGTATTTAAACACGGACACACATCCGAAGGCCGTGTATGTGTTACAGAGACAAGTTTCAAAGGGTAGAGCCGCGTAAACACCTGCTTCTGTGCAGTTCAATCACCGGCTCGTCAGGTGATGGGAATAAAGAGGGGGTGACTTCGTCTTTATGATCCACTTACCGCAGTCTTAAGGATGCCAGAGGCCCGTGGCCATGCTGGGCCCCTGCCACAGCCCGTCACGGGATGTAAATAGCCTCAGGTTTCTTTAGTTGAAGCAAATGAAGTTTTCCGTGACTTATTTCTTTTTGATATTTGCGTGCTTTGCGTCTGTGTGTAGCTGTGCACATGGGTTTTCTTTTTTTTAAATTTCCTAGGGGATGAAGTTAGCTCTTTTCAGCCTAGCAGAAGCCTCCAGATGAATAGGGATGGTTAAATGAGAGGAGACGCTGTCCATAATTTGTCTCGAACAATCACATAATGGGCCCAGCACGTTTCTGCGAAATGGGTGAATAGCGTGGGTCCAGCCCCTCAGTGAAGGAAAGCCCGCTGGCTTTTAAGACCCAGGCAGCAGACAAAAAGTGGTCTTTATCCTCACACACCAAATCTGTGCGTCAGTAAAGTGCAGGCCCTGACAGGAATTTCAATTATTTAATCAAAAAGAAAATGAAAGAGGTCTTAAGTGTTGTGATTCGAAGACAGCCTTTTCAGAGACCAATCTAGTGTGTGCTCACATTGAATATGAAGCAAAATGGGAAGGAAATTAAGGCAGCTTCGGCTTAAATCATGTGATTGCAAATAGTAAATTAGTTTCTCGATGTTTTCATTTAAGTGTTTAAGTGGAAGGTTTTATTCCTAATGTAGTGTAGTGACACAGAAGAGAACCCTCAGCCAATTCCAGCTTCCCAGTCCTCACTACTGTGATGCATTTGCCCTTGGGAGGGAGAGGGAGGAAGAGAGGCTAAGATAGAGAGAGACGAGGAAAAAGCAAAGCCTCAGGCACGTTAAGGTGCTTTTGTTTCAAATTGCTACCAAAGTACGCTTTCACCGCAAACTCATTAATCGAGCAGATGAGTAACGTCTGTTGAAAATGTACTAAGCGAGACGCTTTTAATTTGGAAGGGAAATCAGGAACTGCATTAGTCAGAGCAGATAAATGGCAACATCATCCATTCTGCTGTTGTTTTGTTTGATGCGGACCCACTGAATTTGTTCTGAAGGGATAAGGGCCGGGTTAAAAAAAAAAAAAAAAAAAAAGGTCAACGTTGAGCTTGAGAGAAAAACATACTCCTCTGGCTTTCAAAGGCTTCTGGGTGGCTTTACGCTGGCTCCAGCTAGAGCCTGCTGTTGGGATGGGCTTGGAGGTCAGGAATCTCTTGGGGAAAGTACTAATTGGGTTGGACTGAGTTGACCTCTGACGGTGCAACAAGTAGCTGTGGGTCATTTCTTTGCAAATGAGCGTCCCTTTGTGTTTGTAATTAGCTTTGATTATTCGGCGGCGGCGGCCGGGAGCTCACGCGGTGCACCGTGCACCGTGGGAGGTCAGGCTCTGGGTTCACTCTCTGGACCGACTGTGAGTGGACTTTTAATATCAAATTAGGCAATGAGGCTCGGGCACCTTTGAGTGTCAGACTCACCAGCATCTCTCCTGCAGCCCACGTGGGAGAAGCGTGGAGGTGAGTGTGCCTTTAAACTGACAATTGTCCAGGCTCTGCTCAGACCCTCCGTTCTTTCTGCCCATGCACCTTTCTGTTGCGTTCACCAAGTCCCTCCCCAGGCCAAGACCGCTTTCTTCTCCAGACTCCTAGAAAGCTGTTGGTCTGTTCCTGGGCTGCCTTCTGGACGCTGGGTACTGAGCGTACCCTGACTTAACACCACGTCCGGCCTTTTTTTAATGGTTGAATAATATTTTTGCTTTTTCTTTTTATTATGGAAAATTTCTGACAAATACACAAAATAGTATAAGGAACTTCCATGTATCGATCACTAAAATTTAAGTTATTTTTTTTAATGTTTGTTTATTTTTGAGGGAGAGAGAGAGAGCTTGAGCAGGGGAGGGGCAGAGAGAGGGGGGGCCAGAGGATCCAAGCGGGCTTCTCGCTGATAGTAGCAAGCCCAACGCAGGGCTCGAACTCTTGGCGAGCTGTGAGATGGTGACCCGAGCTGAAGTCGGGCGCTTAACCGACTGAGCCACCCAGGCACCCCTAAAACGTAGCAGTTATTAACATATTGTCATATTCATTTCATCTCTACCCCACCCCTGAAGTTTTCTTAAAATATATTCAGACAATATGTTTCACCTAAATTACTTAAAAATACACCTTTAAAAAAATTAGAAGGAGGGGCGGCCTGGGTGGCTCAGTCAGTTAAACCTCCCACTTTGGCTCAGGGCATGATCTCACGGTTCGTGGGCTCAAGCCCTGCATCGGGCTCTGTGCTGACAGCTCAGAGGCTGGAGCCTGCTCGCACTCTGTCTCTCTCTCTCCCTCTCTCTCTCTCTCTCAAAATAAAGAAACATTAAAAAAATTTAAAAAGATATTTTCCTATATAACCACAATGCCGTAATCACCTCTAACAAAATTAACAATTCCTTAATATTTGAATACCTCGTCTATATTCAAATGTCTCTCTATTTCTCTAAAAGTATATATATATATATATTTTATGGTTGGTATGTTCAGAGCAGCATCCAGTCAAGGACCGCACACGGTATGTCTTAAGTCTTCAGTCCTCACTTTATTCTTATTTTCCTCAGGGCATTGCCTTTGCCGAAGGAAATGGGGAACAGTCCATACAATGTTGGACCTCCTGGATATTTCTGAATGCTTCCACATGGTATAGTGTAGCTTGTTTTCTATCCTCTGTACTTTCTGTAGCTTCAGGTACGGTCTAAACCTGATTGGGCTCAGGTTAAAATATTTGGCAGGAATATTTTGTCGGTGATGGTGTATCTAATGATCATAAATTTATTTATCATTTAGCATCATCACAGGGCACCTGCGATGCATGTCCGGTTGTCCCACTGTGACGGCTGGTCAGATTGATCCCTGGGTCGACGTGGTGACAGCCTGATCACATCACATACAGTTACGCTTGCCTGTTTGTAAACAGCAAGTAACCTGTAGGGGGATACTTTGGTACCAGGCAAAAAATCCAGTTTCAAATGAGGGCCAAAGAACGCAGCTTTAGAGAGCTTCCTATTTTCTGTACCGCTTAGGAGGATGAGATGTGGAGTAACATTCCCCGAGACCGACTGGTTGAAGGAGTGAACGGATGAGTGGATGGATGCGTGAAGTTTTGAGGGAGTAAAATGAAAAATTGAACATACTGAGAAAGTGTGCAAACCCACGGTGACTGACGTATCGGTGAAAGGATCCAACATCTTTGGGAATCACGAAATGGTAACACTTCAGGGGGTGTAGAAAGACTCTTTTTTTTTTTCCTACCTCGGCTCTTCCAATAATTTGCTATGTGTGACTGGACAGACCGCTGACCTTCTCTGGAATTTATTTGTACAGCAAGGAGTACAAAAAGGAAAAAAAAATCTCTGAAGTTCTACCGGCCTTAGGATTCTAGGGTTCTAAAAAAAAACCCACAAAAACACAAAAAACTATTTGGGCCGGGTAGTTGGGACCTGCAGATCTTACACCCATTCGAATCTGGGTTTTTCCAGTGCACGATGGGCTTGTGGTATCTGATAAGCTTACAGGTTGTCATAGCAACCACCCTCCTCGAGACTTGTAATCTGCTAACCGGCCATTCCAACTCCACCGCCACCTACAATCTCGGCCCCATTTGCTACTGAATCAGAGAGGTGACCAGGGAGGATTAGCCTTCGTGCCACTCTGTGAACAACAGAAAACACTTGCTTCTCTCCCATGTAAAGTCGAATCTCTCCGGCTGGATCATCCGAGTGGCTCTTTCACCTATGTGCTTATTTAGTTATTCACATTACAGTTCAGGGAAGGAGACAAACGACTGAAGAGGCAGTTGCGATACAGTGAGAAAAATATGATGACATCAGAAGTGCGTGGTAGCACACGGGGCAGGGCACCCCTCACACCCTGGGGGCATCCGGGAAGACTTCTGGGAGGAAGCAATTTTTTTTTTAATTTTTAAAAAGAATTTTTTTTTTTTTAACATTTATTTGTTTTTGAGACAGGGAGAGACAGAGCATGAACAGGGGAGGGTCAGAGAGAGAGGGAGACACAGAATCTGAAACAGGCTCCGAGCTGTCAGCACAGAGCCCGACGCGGGGCTCAAACTCAGGGACCGCAAGATAATGACCTGAACCGAAGTCTGACGCTTAACCGACTGAGCCACCCAGGCGCCCCTGGGAGGAAATGATTTGTTCTGAGACCTGTCGAGGAGTGAAAGCCAGGGTTGGAGAGATGGTTACAGCAACACATGTTGCTGGCAGGGAAGGTAACAAAACATGCTACCAAAGGATTTTAAGCGTGGACTACGGACTAATATAATCAGATTTGCACTTTTGAATCAACATTCTGGCTCCTGAAGAAAGGATTAGAAGGAGCGATGAAAGCTGTTAGCAGTTAAGATCGTGCCATTATCATGAGGTTTGAAAGTCTGAATAGCAGAGACCATGTGGTATTTATAGTTATATTTTCTTTCTTTTTTTTTTTTTAAGTTTATTTATTGCGAGAGCGAGAGTGAGCACATGTGCCAGCAGGGGAGGGGCAGAGACAGAGAGGGAGACAGAGAATCCCAAGCAGGCTGTCCACACTGTCAGCACGGAGCCTGATGTGGGGCTTAAACCCACCAACCCGTGAGATCATGACCTGAGCAGAAGTCAGAGGCTTAACCGACTGAGCCCCCCAGGCGCCCCTATATTTACATCTTCTGAGCTACTCTTACCATGTCTGACATCCAGAGAAAGGGCCTAATAAATATCTGTTGAATGAACGGATGGTTGTTTTTTGACTGAATGGCTGCATGGACCCCTGTCTGGAAACATCGATACTTTTCGCACTTCTGAGCGCCTCTCCTCTAACTCCTCATGCATAAAGACTTGACATAAAATGTCCTACCACATTATCACCCACAGTTACAGCTCTTTTCGGAAAATCTTTATTGGCCGCTACCCTCGCCCCACCGCCCTCCAAATTAAGAATAAAGTCTTCTGAACTATCTTCCAAAGTACCCATTAATAAGGCCCAAACCACATTTCCAAATCCCGCTCCCGGTCTCCACTCCAGTTGTGATGGTCTCAGGATCCCGAAAATACACTGGTTCTACCCTCTCCCTCTGAATACTCGTATTTGCTATTCTCCTCTATGGGAACAGTGTCCTCACCTCCTTCCCCCCAAATTCTACCAATTCTTCACGGTCCCTGGTTGTGTCTTGCATGAGACCCTCACTCTTTCATTATGTTTGATAGATTTAAATGACATTTTATAAAAATTAAAGCAGTAATACTGTATTTATTTAAATTATAAGTCAAATGCCCAATCATTATATTGTCTACCTGAAATCGATAGAACACTGTATGTTAATTACACTGGATGAAAATAAATAAATAAATAAATAAATAAATAATTGAATGGAAACAAATTATGAGTCAAAGTGAAGTCCAGTGGAAAGAGCTCAGTCTTTGAACCCGTGCAGACCTGGGTTTCAATCCCTCTTCTGTCCTTACCAGATGTGTGGCCTGTTAAGTCTAAGTCCTGTCTCTGAGCTTCAGTTTCTTGAAATAGAAGTCCAAGGCAATTACGCTCACTTTGCAGTATAGAGAGAATATATTTAAGCATGTAATACAATGCCTATCATGGTTTAAGCGCTAGAAGCTGTTACCCTTAATAGTAATTAACATTTTCCTCTTGCTGGACAGTTTTTAAAGCTCTTTTGCCAGTTTTCCTCACAAAATAGTCCCTACAATAGGTCTCTGAGATAGGTGGCATTGTACCCACTTTGCGGGGAGGATAACTGAAGCTCTCAAGGGTTAAGTGACCTAAAAACCAGGGTTTTGTACCTGACGTCATTTGCATGTGAATCACCTGGGCTTCTTTCATGTGCCACGGATGAGAATATAAATTGGTACTCCATTTATGGAGTACAGTTTGGCAAAGACAGTCAAAATTACAAACTCGAGGGGCGCCTCCATGGCCCAGTCGGTTAAGCGTCTGACTTTGGCTCAGGTCATGGTCTCACGGTTTGTGGGTTCGAGCCCCACATCGGGCTCCGTGTTCACAGTATGGAGCCTGTTTGGGATTTTCTCTCTTTCCCTCTCTCTCTGCCCCTCCCCCACGCATGCTTTCTCTCTCTCTCTCTCTCTCTCTCTCAAAAATAAATAAAATTGAAAAAACAATTACACACTCAATCCAGCAATTTCATCGTCTAAGAATGCCCATGTGTAAAATAATATGTGTATATGGTTATTTATTGCATGTATTCAGTGCAGCATTGTTTGTAACAGCACAAGGTTGAAAACATCCTAAATATCTTAAGAAATCATCCTGGATCTCATAGAAAGAAACTGGTTAAATAACCGTGGCACATCCGTGCATGTTACAATGTGCAACCAAAAAAGAGTTAAATAAAAAATCAAGGTGTAGAAAGTATGTAGGAGGCTACCCTTCTCCCTTTGTATAAAAAGAGGGAGACGGGGTGTGTCTGTGTGAGGAACGTATATACATATAGATTTCACCCATACATTTATTCATTCACAGATATGTTTGTTCATATATACGTATGTGTGTGTATGTACATATATAATCTGTATATGCTTAAAATATGTCTGGAAGGATAGTTAGAAAGCAGTAACAGCAATGGGCTCCAAAGAGAGAATTGGCCAAGAGAGGGAAAGGGGAGATATTTCAATTCATAACCTTTTCTAATTTTTGACTTTGGAATTATTCGAATAGACAGCCTATAAAAAATGATCTAGTTGGAAGACAGAACATGGCAATGAAAAGAGAGAAACCACGTCAATATAATATTTAGCCTATTTCAAAAGTGAGGGGCACGTTTGCCAATACTATGGTGATTCAATACCAAGGAGGAGTGGTTTTCTGATGGAGAAGGGAATGATCTAGGTGTAGATTTGGATGGAAATTACCTATGTAGATGGGAGCTGAGAAGGATGATCCTTCCAGAAAGACAGACGAAAGCAATTTTTACTAATTGAGTTAGGTGAGGCTAAGACCTCAGCGTGCAAAGCAGAGGTTCTATTAAAAATTTTTTTTTAAATGCTTATTTATTTTTGAGGGACAGAGACGGAGCATGAGTGGGGGAGAGGCAGAGAGAGAGGGTAACACAGAAACCAAAGCAGGCTCCAAGCTCTGAGCTGTCAACACAGAGCCCGATGCGGGGCTCAAACTCACAAGCTCTGAGATTATGACCTGAGCCGAAGTCGGGCACTTAACCGACTGAGCCACCCAGGCACCCCAGAGGTTCTATTTTAGTTCGGTTTGAAGAGACTTCCCCAAATTCACCAGTCCATATCTCTTCCCCCCACCAAACCACATGGCATTTAAAAAAAAAAAAAAAAGATATGGCGTCACCACACCTTCTTAAGGAGCTGCCTGCCTTTCATTGAGTAGGGAGGGATCGGGTAACCAGGACTCAATTATTTTACCCGGCAACTGTCAAATAATACTGCAGTCAATCATAGAAGTATTTTCGTGTCAATTTTGGGAAAGTCCACTGTGCAGTGGAAAATATTAAAGACGTAGTAGATACAATTAAATCCTTGGCTTAAAAGTGGAAGCAAAATAAACGCCTATGAGAAAAAGTCTCCAAATGCATACCCCCCTTTTTTCAAGGTACATGTTCAACAAATGTTTGCAGATGAAAACTGAACAAATCACAGAGTTTTTGGCCTTACTGTCTCTCACTATTATTTTCTGTTCTAATTACAATTGAGCCTGTATCATTTTAGTGATGTTTTCCTAATGAAGCAAAATACACACAGAAGCTCTTGGTTAGTTTTGTTTGTTTTGCATGTTTCGAGTTACATGTAGTGTGTGTGTGTGTGTGTGTATTTGAAGCAGACGTAAGCCTTCTACTTTTCTTTGTTTCCTGTACTTCACTACCCTATCTCTCCAACCCACCTCATACAGAGCCTAGCAAAGGTAGGATACTCGGTAGACAATAAATGCTCTTTGCCAGATTGTTCTCTTCTGGTAGAGAACACCACCAGACTTGGTGTTGATCTTACAGTATTTTCTAGTTTAATGTTTTTGAACTCTGGCGGGGGAAAGTTAGATGATGCCATCTTCAATTTTTTTCATAAATCTTTTTTTTTTAATTTTTGTTTTAGAGAGCACGAGACGGGGAGAGGGGCAGAGGGAGGGAGAGAGTCCCAAGCAGGCTCCACACTCAGCACGGAGCCTGACGCAGGGCTCGGTCCCATGACCCTGGGATCATGACCTGAGCCAAAAGTCCAGAGTTGGATGTTCAACGGACTGAGCCCCCCAGGAGCCCCAGATGCTGCCTTTTTCCTTAAAATCTTCTTCAAGGTGTCTTCTAGAACTAAATAGATATTCCCCACTTTTTCCCATTTGTATCCAGGAGAGTACTATTTAGGCACTGTCTCCTTCCCAATACCTTCCTTTTTGTTGTTGACAAGAAACTCTTTCTGGGATTATATAAGCTCCTTTTATATAACGATACGATGTTGGATGTGTTAATCACCCATGTCAACAGTAGTCCCGGGGTTCCAGAATTGATCCTATGGTCTTGCTTGTATCGGTCAGGCCACCCTCAGTCTCCACTATGCCTGATATCACCATCACCAACAGCATGAGCAGTGGTCATAGGATTACTTATTGAGATCTAGCTGTATGCCAGGCACCGAGCAAAATGCTTTACATATATTACCTTTTAAAAATTGAGGTATCATTGACCTAAAACATTGGCTATGTTGAGGGTGTATACATTCTCTGAATTACTCCCCCAAGCTATCCTATGAAGTAGGGCTTAGAGGGGTTAAATAAAATTCCAAGTTCATAGAGCTAGCATGCAGCGATGATGGAGCCAGATTGTAACCTCCAAGCCCTTTTCTGTTTACCATTGGCAATGTTCACCTTGAAGTGATGATGCGAAGTGTGTGTGTGTGTGTGTGTGTGTGTGTGTGTGTGTGTGTGTATTCATATTCCAAAGTTAAAACCTTGAAATATCCTTTCTCGTATTTGAGATTCTAGGTGTCGAAGGTAATGGTATGAATTTATAAATCCTCCAAGGAGGACTGGGAAGATGGGTGTCTTAAATCAAGGGCTATCGTTTTAGGTTTTCCTCCAGATGAGAAATAAACAGCATCTGTGATTGCTTTACTTGTTTATTTTACAAAGATCATGTGGTTGAAATGAACAAGACTATGGACGCTGGGGTCAGAGAAATCTGAGTTCATATCCTGACATACAGAGCCAAGTGATCTTGAGTTCATGACTCTACCGAAGGGGTACTCCATGTCTTTATATGTAAAAACAAAAGAGGTGCGATCTTCAAGTAAGAAAGTGGCACAAAGCACGTGATATATAATGTAAATACGAGAAATATCCATATCACCATCATTGAAATAGTCAAAAAGTATTCTTCAAAGACCTTTCTTTAAGTGATTACATAGGTATTATCCCTAATTTCTGGATGAGAGAGGGGTGTGTGATCAACTTTTTGAAAATCATAAATATAGGAAAAAGCATTGCAGGACCTTTACTAAGGAATAAAACTTTAATGTCCTTTATAGGCAAATGTCTGTGAAACACAACTTTATACTAATTTGGGTTCAGTAACTTAGGGAAAAGGGCTAAAATCATAATGTAATGTAGTGAATTCTGATTTGGACATTTTGGGGTTGAAGTAAAAGAATTCCTTTTTCCTTTAGGTTTTAATTTTAACACGATTGAGTTTTTTTTTTTAAATTTTTTTTAACATTTATTTATTTTTGAGACAGAGAGAGACAGAGCATGAACAGGGGAGGGGCAGAGAGAGAGGGAGTCACAGAATCCAAAGCGGGCTCCAGGCTCTGAGCCATCAGCCCAGAGCCCGACGCGGGGCTCGAACTCCCGGATCGTGAGATCGTGACTTGAGCTGAAGTCGGATGCTTAACCGACTGAGCCACCCAGGCGCCCCAACACGATTGAGTTTTTAATAACACCACATTCATATGATTCCCATTCAAAGGGTACAAAAGGGCATGTAGGAATTGCATCAAAGTGTGAGACTGATTATTTCCCCCACAGTTTTGCCAACAGAGTGGGCAATTAGATTTTTTTATTTCTTAATTCCATATATTAATGATGCTGTCTCAGTGTAGCTGATCTTTCATTAGGCTTCTTTTTAGCATTATGATTAGCCTCTTTAAAATGTTTAATAGGTGCGTGGGTGGCTCAGTCAGTTGGGTGACTGACTTCAGCTCAGGTCACAATCTCGTGGCTTGTGAGTTCGAGCCCTGCATCAGGCTTTGTGCTGACAGCTCAGAGCCTGGAGCCTGCTTCAGATTCTGTGTCTCCCTCTCTCTCTACCTCTCCCCCACTCGTGCTCTCTCTCTCTCTCTCAAAAATAAACATTAAAAAAATAAAATGTTTAATAACCACTTATATTTTCTTTTTTTGTGAACTGTTTCTTCGTATCTTTTGACGATTTTTAAATTGTTCTCTTGGCCTTTTTCCTTATTGATCTGTAGGAACTTGTTATATATAACAAATTATCCCTGTGTCTGGGATATGAGTCACAAATACTTTCTATCCGTTTTGTTGTTTGTCGTTTTCCTTTGCTTTTGATAATTTTTGGCATGCAGACTTGTGAAAAGTTAATACAGTTAATTTTATCAGCATTTTCTTCTTTGGCTCCCAGGTTTTAGGTTATACATAGAATGACTTTTCTTATTTTCTATTTATTCAAGAAAACCTCTCAGGGACACCTGGGTGTCTCAGCCGGTTAGGCTCTTTATTTTGGTTCAGGTCATGATCTCATGGTTTCTGAGATCAAGCCCCCCAACCGGCTCTGCACCGTCAGCTTGGGATTCTCTCTCTCCCCTCCTCCTCTCTCTCTCTGTCCCTCCCCCCATGCATGGGCTTCCTCTTTCTCTCTCTCTCAAAATAAATAAACATTAAAAAACAAACAAACAACCTCTCCAATAGTTTTTCTGCTGTTTCCTTTTAAGATTAACTCCATCTTGGTCATTGTTAAAACCACTTCAATGCTATCCTCTTGTAGTGCAAACATTTGTACTTTCTATTTCTTTTGGTTCACTAACTTGATTGTATTATCAACGAAAGTCGGAAGAGCAAAAATCAATTCGTCTTTGAGAACAGTATTCCCAAACAAATATAGCCGATCCATCATTTTAACAAAAATATACCAAGTATTTAGTTCCATGCACAAAGTCCTCTTGGGAAATGTTTACAAACTCATCTCTATGCCTCCTAATAGAGTTTGAAAAGGTTTTACAATCTCTAACATCAGAAATTCGCAGTTCATAATGGTAGCATTTTATGCCCCATAATTTTCAAAGCTATGCATACTAATTTGGTGTTCTTGTTTGAAGTACATTGTATCACTAGGTACCAAATTTTAAATCTGTGAATAGAATTTGGATGGTTTAGAATGGAAGAAAAGGATATTTAAAAGGCATTTTGATTAGCTTATTGCTTTTTCTCCGGTAATACATTTGGTTACTTTTTTGGGACTTGATGAGGAAAATGGTGGGGATATTCTCATTTCACTATATATCTTTTAGAGGATTAAGTATTTCAAACTCCAGGTCTTTCTTTCTATTGCTTTATGAAACATGTTTTAAATCAAGATGTTAAGGGCAGCACAGAAAACTTTGAAAGAGAAATGAACGTTTTTATTTTATTTTATTTTTTATTTTATTTTTTTTTTAAATGTTTATTTATTTTTGAGACAGAGAGAGACAGAGTGCAAGTGGGGGAGGGGCAGAGAGACAGGGAGACACAGAATCTGAAACAGGCTCCAGGCTCTGAGCGGTCAGCACAGAGCCCGACGCGGGGCTCGAACCCACGGACTGTGAGATCATGACCTGAGCCGAAGTCGGACGCTCAACCGACTGAGCCACCCAGGCGCCCCATAAATGAACGTTTTTAAAATTTAATTTTATTTATTTTTTATTTATTTTTGGGAAATGAGAGTATTTTTTAAAGTTTATTTATTTATTTTGAGACAGAGAAAAGCATGAGTGGGGGAGGGGCAGAGAGAGAGAGAGAGAGAGAGAGGGAGAGAGGGAGAGAGAATCCCAAGCAGGCTCTGCACTAAGAGAGTGGACCATTAGTTCATGACCTGAGCCGAAGTTGGACGCTCAACCGGCTGAGCCACCCACGTGCCCTGAGAAATGAAAGGTTTTGACCCTATAGACTGACATTGTCCTGAATGAGCAAACTGGATGGTCCTTACCTGAGGAATACTGTGATTTGGAGATCTTGAATGTGTTCTCATGGGAGTTCACATCCTAATTTCTGGGGGTAAGGGCATTATTTGAAGACGCATTTGCAGGAGGCATTCAGTGACTCCTGTTCTTTCTCTAGACATATCATCCACTTTGATAGTGCTTAAAATAAAGTACTCAGAAAGCGAGCTGAAACCGACAAAAAGCAATATAAGACAAAATGTTATGAGTAAAGCGTGTTACTCGGATCCTTCTAAAATACATTTCCCCCCTTATTCTGAAGGCCACTATTTAGGTAACGTGGCTAATGGCACTAGTCTCTTCCTTTGATCATCAATAGAATTATCTTTTTGGGAAACCAAGTCCCAGCTCAGATGACAGTTTTAGATGAGGCAGACATGAAAGAGAGAAGGATTGTTTAATTATTTGCTCCCCGAAAAATATGTCTTTTCTCTCTTGGAATTCGTAATTCTTCAGTTGAAACCATAAGCGGGAGCTCTATCAGCTCTTGTGGGTTGGGTGGGGGGAAATGCATTTGATCTTTATTTATTTTTTGCTCAGGGCAGTGTGCAATCCTGTTTATATGTCAGCCTATCATATAGCTCCAGCCTGCTGGATCTGGGTGACAGATTTTAGTCAAACGAGAATCAATAAATGTGAGTCCATTTATCTAATTTCCTAAACCTTGGGGAAAGCTCGGGAAGGTGTGTACTGAGTAGCCTGGCATATAGTCGATGTTCGGTGAATACTCACAATAATCGTATATAATGCATGCGTAAAAGGCAGGCCTACGAAAGTGCTAGGGTGGCTTCAGCCACTGCTTCCCATTTTTCTGTGTATGTCTACCTACACTGGAAAGGGGTAAAAGGGATTTTGACAATGAACTAGCCGTGTGCTTCCCAACAGGTAACTGATAGTTTAACCAGTAGCCACGTGCATGTGGTTACTGAGCACTTGAAATATGGCTAGTAAAAACTGAGATGTGCAGTAACTATAAAACACACGCTGGATTTTGGAGATTTAGTATTAAAAAACACGAAGAAATTAATCTATTTGTATTGATTGGATGTTGAATGGTATTCTTGGTATATTGGGGCTAAATGAAATACATTAATGTTTCACCCGTTTCTTCCTACTTTTTACAGGTGACTAGTAGGAAATTTAAAACTACCTATGTGGCTCACATTATTGGACAGTGCTGGGCTATCCTTTAGAGATAATCCAGGCAATGAAACATCTCTGCTTTTAAGGGGCGAATTGTTTATAAACTACCTAAAAATATAACTTTGGGGCACCTGGGTGGCCCAGTTGGTTAAGCCTGTGGCTCTTGATTTCGCCTCAGGTCATGATCTCACGGTTTGTGGGATCGAGTCCTGCGTCTGGCTCTGTGCTGACCGCGCGGAGCCTGCTTGGGATTCTCGCTCTCTCTCCCTCTCTCTGTGCCCTTCCCCCCTCTCTTTCTCTCAAAACAAATAAATAAGCTTTAAAAAATTTAACATTGTTGAATTTATTTTTTGAGAGACAGAGAGCGAGTGGGACAGGGGCAGAGAGAGGGAGACACAGAAACTGAAGCAGGCTCCAGGACCTGAGCTGTCAGCACAGAGCCCGATGTGGGGCTCAAACTCACTAGCGGAGAGATCATGACCTGAGCCGAAGTCCTACGCTTAACTGACTGAGCCACCCAAGCGCCCCAATAAATAAGTTTTTAAAAAATAAATAAATATATAACTTTTACCCTTTAGGTAGATTGGCCCTAAAAGGGCC
Organism: Panthera pardus; assembly: GCF_024362965.1. Lineage (NCBI taxonomy): Eukaryota > Metazoa > Chordata > Mammalia > Carnivora > Felidae > Panthera > Panthera pardus. The sequence goes on from NW_026526677.1 coordinate 95,096,791, forward strand.
AGGCCAGGTGGCAGGGGAAGGCCTATAAGCTCTGGAGTGCCTCTTCCTCCTTTGGTAGGACAGACCAGAATGGAACGTCAAAAGGAGGCTGGACATCTTGGGGGCCTCCTTCACCCCAAAGCAGAAGTAGGATGGGCCAGGCCAGAGCCTTGGGGGGAAGGTAGGGAATGGGTTCTGGTAACCCTAGCATTTCTACGCTAGAATACACTAGAAACTCAGCTTCTGCTCAGTAGCCCCACCACCAAAGAGAAACTTCCCAGCTTTCTTGACTTTTCAATTTCCCCCAAGGGTGTGGGCCACAGCTCTAGAAGGAGTCTGAGGCCAGGACTCAACAGGCACGTTTCCAGCACAAGGTTTCCCTGTACGGCCTGCCTATTTGCAGGCAGGGCTCACCCCCTAGAGCTCTCAAGATAAGCCCCAGCTGTGATTATTGGAGCACCCTGGGAGGAGGGGTTCGCCCTCATGGAAAAGGGTGGTGACCGAGGAATCCCTGTCTCCGCCTCCACTTCCAATCCTAGTTCCCCCACAGCGTCCCCGGGCCTGCTTTGGTGTGGGCTGCTGGCACTCTCAGCTACAGAGCTTTGTTTCCTTTCGGTACAGAAAGGGGAGGCGGAGGCGAAGGAGGTAGGAAAACTCCCGCAGTCTTCGAGGTCCTACTTCTTTCCATAGCTATCCAGTTTCCTCCCTTCCTCTTTCATCGTGGTAGGTTCCTGCTGGGGCCTAGGCAAAGGCAGTATAACTGGATTCCCCAGGGAAATGCCTTCAACTCTCCCTCGGTGGCGCTCAGCGCTTGGCTCAGGAAAGCGAGTCCCAGCGTGAGCAGAACTAGAAAAAGGGGAGCGTGTCTGCCAGAGAGCGGGGGGAGGGGGGCCTGGAGAGTTCTGGGGGAGAGCGGGGAGCTGAGTCCTGCTGACGTGGAACAAGGGGGAGGGTAAGAACCCAGCAGGCAGCCTATCCCTCCCCACCCCTTCTCGATCCCCCCCCCCCCCCGCCCCCATTCCGCCCCCAGAGCACCCTGGTTCTTGAGTAAGGCTAAATTCTGACAAAGGGTTGCAGTGCCTTGACTCAAAGGTAACTGTCACCTAAACACATTTTTAACTGCTCCTGCTCCCAAAGGGACATTCACTAGTCTCCTTATTTCTGTTTCCCAGGCTCAAGTTAGTCTCCGAGCCCAGAAATGAGGCTGAAATACCACTCCCCGCCCCCCTGCAAGGCTGGGTGCAAATATGTAGGGATGGAGTGCAGGGTGCATTCAGGGTCTTTACTGAGGCCAGTGTCTGGTTGTACACCCGCCACGCCTTCAGTAGCCACTCAACTCAGCCTTTAGGGTCTTAGGAGACAGGATGGCTTGGCTTTCACTTGCTGTGTAGGGTCTCACTGAGAGAAGTGAGCATCGGTAAAGTGTGGACTATCACCCCCAGCGCCACTCCCCAAGTCTCCTCGGTTTCGGTTTCCCTCTAGCCCTGTGGAAGATAAACAGACCAGGGCTACAGATGAGGAAGGACTCCTGAAAGTCCACTCTTTTCCTTCTCTGTGGATGCCTGCTCTCGAGTTTTCAGTTATCATTATAATCAGTTGAAAGAAAGAAAGAAAGAAAGAAAGAAAGAAAGAAAGAAAGAAAATGAATCACAGTTCAGACTCCAGGACAAAACATTCTGATTTTGTTTGGATGGCCTACTTGCCGAGATCTTAAAGTTATTTCTCCCCCTCGTCCCCCCTTCTTCTCACTCCTCATCTATTTACCATTTACCAGTTCATCCGTATGGAATACGACGCTCCCACTTCGTGGAGCACCGTAGTTTGGGGCCTAATTGATTCTGGTAATTAATTTGTTCTACCTGCTGGATCAGATGGAAATCCTACCCGCGCGCCCAAGGATTAGCACTTGGCTTTCTAACACCTCCTCTAATTATCTAATAGCATGGGTTGTGAGGACTCAGTCTCTATTAAAACACTTTTACTATTAGCGGTGGTGATTGGAATTGTGAGGACGACTATATTTCAACAAATTAGAGCTTAAAAATGGGGAGATGGAAGAGAAGTGGCTTCTTTTAATTTCCCCGAGTTTAACATCAATAATTAGAGCAATTTTCGGAGATGCGAGCTGAAATTACCCCTGCTGTGCTGTAGATGATCACCTTAATTTTAGCAAATTGACTCCAGGGAAATAAATGGGACAGATTAGAAAGAGACAAACAGCAAAACAAAACAAAACAAAAAAAAATTTTTAAAAACCAAAACCAGAAGGATTGGGAGTGAGGGAAATGAAAAGAAAGGCTGGGAAATAGAACAGGACACAAAAACCTAGGACAATTATTTGGGGGGGGGGCTAGCATGGAAAGGGGTAGAATGGCAGTACTAGGAAGCTGTGTGAGTGGAATGAGGGAGGAAGTAATGGAAATCTGAGAAGAGATGGAGACTGGCATTAAGAAGTAGGTCTGGACATACTTACGCAGACCAAATTACTTGACTAATGTAGATAAAAGTCACACCACTCTCTATAACTGAGGGAAAGAATGTTATGATCATCAACATTTTACTTATTTACCTCGACAGTCCTTCCACGCCTCAGCCATCAGTTTAAGTTCGGTGTAGCGGATATAGACTTTTTCTCCTCACGTCTCCCTTTCTCCTTTGCTATCATCTCTCTAAAGTTTTAAAACCTAGGCCCAACTGCCAAAGTAAGTGCCTTATCCCTATTGCTTTGGGGTCGTTTAAATGCCTTTTGCTCTCTAAAGAGGAGTCTGTCGAAAGACAGAGACCTTTTATTTATAGCTTTCTTTTTAAATGGCTGAAAGCAAAGCAGCTCAAATTGAGATCGAGAAACCAACCTGGTAGAGAAGCGAGAACCCTGTCCGCTCCGCTCCCCCCCGGGCCTGGCCGGTTGTATTCAGCACCGCGGACAGCTCCCCGCCCCGCCCCGAGCCCACCGCACCCTCCCCTCCGCGGCTGGCAGCTTTGCCATTGGCTCTCCCACCTCCCCTTCTCGAAGCTGCCGATTCTACACATAGACCCAACCTACCCAGGAGCTTGTCTTCTCGCCTCTCCAGCGCCCGGGGTAGCCCAGGCCGGGGAGAGAGCCTCGAGGGTTTCTGAGCCTCGGAGGGTGGTTGTCGGCTCTCGACTAGGCTTGCTGAGTCGCTGCCTGCTTCCTACACTTCGTCTCCGGCCCTCGCCCTGTGGCAGGCGCTTGGCTCAAGATGAATCTCAACTTCACCTCCCCTCTGCACCCGGCGTCTTCTCAGAGGCCCACGTCCTTCTTCATTGAGGACATCCTGCTGCACAAGCCCAAGCCGCTAAGGGAGATGGCCCCTGATCACTTCGCCAGCTCTCTGGCCTCCCGGGTGCCTCTCCTAGACTATGGCTACCCCCTCATGCCCACACCCACCCTCCTGGCTCCTCACCCTCATCACCCTCTGCATAAGGGAGACCACCACCACCCTTATTTCCTCACCACCTCGGGTAAGTAACAGGGGCCTCAAGGTTTGGGGAGCGGAAGAGCAGGTCTCCCACTATCGGCCCTAAGTCTGTGATGGAGCTGAGGAAAGGCCAGAGCTGGTTCGGCCTGGCTTGGCGGCTTCCTTCCCTAAGTGACAGTGGAAGGTTGGGGATATGGCTGAGCTCCCTTGAGGCATGCCAACCCATGGGGAGCACTCATGGTCACTCTGCATTCTTTACAATGGAGGAAACGTTCCTATCCAAGAGGCGACTGGAGGGTTTTGATGATAGTGTTGGTAGACCATGCTCAGTCTCCTTCCTTGTGGTCTTCCTGGCCACTTTGGTCCAGCTCTCAATCCTGATTCTCTGCCTCTCCTCATGCTAAAGGAGACTCCTGACCACCCCATGGAACACAGCTCAACTTTCCAGCTCATTAGTTCCAAAGGCTCCGGGCGGGCCAGCTCTCTCCTCTCAGGCACTGAGCATTCACGGATGCTGAAAGGGCTTAGAAGTGAAAGAAGGTTTGGGATAGTCGGAGGACTGAAGGTTTGACGTGGCCGGAATAGGGGAATAATGAACCGGGGCACAGGAGGAGGGACGCTGCTCCTCTTGAACTCTCCTTACTCCAGAAGTCTAACTCACAATCTTGGGCTTGGCTGCCCTCCTCTGCCCTGGTTGCTGGCTGAGCTGGAGCCCTACGCCAAGGCATCTTGATTTTCCGTGAATGACAAGGACTGGGGGGAGGGGCAGCAAAGTGTGGTTGGGACAGGGAGAGGTGAGGAAATACCCAGATTTTTTTTTTTTTTTCCTGCTCTCTGAAAGGCCACATTCACGCTTTCTTCTGTGGCATTTTCATTCCAGTTAAAACCTAATAGTTCGCTGCGTGCAGGTGCAGAGCACGGCCGAAAAAACAACCCTGGTCTGGGGGAGAGCCGTGGAAACACATGAGGCAGTTTGCGAAATGTGGGCTCTGGGCTCTACGGCGAGAGCTAGAAGTTTTTGTGACGCGGTAAAACCCCGATTCTGAGGCACGAGGTCGGCAGGGCAATTACAAAAGCTATGTGGAAGCCTGCATTTTGGTATTGTCTTCACTGCCTGGCCAATGACAGTCTCTTCTGGGTTCCCCCCAAACAGCAGTGGCCAAAGTCCGTGATGACAGAACTGCTTGTTTTGTTTTTGGTTTTTCCCTGGGATTGGCAGAAACGGATGTCTGTGGCGGTTTACTTGGGGCATCTCAGACACTGTAATGCCTGTGAAGGTCAGGAAAGACAAGACAAGTCTCCCCAGACGTGGAGGGCGTGGGGAAAGCACTTCAGTCCTTCTGCTTAGGGTCGGAGAGAAAGAATGAGGGCCGGATTACAGGTCCGGGTCCCCAGCGGGCCTCCTCCTTCCGGAACGTGCAAGGCGGGCACTGCCCCTCCCTTCTGGCCCTTGAGCTTCTCCTGATGAGTTTTCATCTGTTTCCTTTGGCCGCAGGCGGGAGAATGGGGGCAGCCCGGGAAAGAGAAAGGTGTTTTTTTTAGTGAGGTGGGGAGGCGAGGCCACAGTCGCGCCTCTAGTAGCCCAAGAGCAATGCTGAATGTCGTCAGGGGTGGGGAAGGGCGGCGGGTGGTCAGAACGGCTACTGGACCAGCGGGCGATCGCAAGAAAACTTCGGGAGGCGCCACAGAGGACTGGGAGCTGGCAGACGTTATGGAAGTCTTTCAAGAGACATTTTTTAAGGCCCCCGATTAAAAACAATTTCTTTCCCGTTTTACTTCACCGTTGATTGTTTGCGTGTCTAGATGGCCTTCCCGATAAAGACCTTGCAGCTCTATTCTTGTGATGTGTTCTTTCCCCTGCCCTGAGGTTCCTGGGAGAAGGACTGGAGAAGGTCTGGGGCGGCGAGGGGACCAGCGGAGGAGGCACGCCCGAGGCGGCGGGAAGCGCTGGGGACCAGGGGAGCGCGGCGGCGGTGGCGGCTCCCGGGTGTCAGGGCTCGACCCACTCGGTTGCTTTTCTCTCTTGCAGGGGTGCCGGTGCCGGCGCTGTTCCCGCACCCCCAGCACAGCGAGCTGCCGGGGAAGCACTGCCGCCGCCGCAAAGCTCGCACGGTTTTCTCGGACTCGCAGCTTTCCGGCCTGGAGAAGAGATTCGAGATCCAGCGCTACCTGTCCACGCCAGAGCGGGTGGAGCTGGCCACGGCCCTCAGCCTGTCCGAGACGCAGGTGGGCCGGGGAGGGGCAGATCCGATCCCCGCCCCGCTTTCCTCTCCCGGTAGCTCCCGCCGCCGCGGCGTTCTGGAGTGGGAGTGGCCCCTCTCCCCGTTATTCTAGGCTTCTCCAAAGATCCTTAGTAAAGGTACCCACACCTCCAACCTCGGGTCAGACTTCCCGAGACCTAATCTCATCTCTCTCTCGAGCGCTAGACCTGGAAGACAAACACCTTTGGTGATCCTGATGTCCACTGTGTGTCCGAGGACCGCTCATTCCTGTGCCGCCCCCACTCCTCTCCGAGCCGGGCGGTAACCCTGGTCGGACGTAAAAATCAGAGACTAGGCCGGCTCTTGCCCCGAGAGAAGCGCGCACGGAGGAAAATTCTTTCCTTACTATTTTAATCTCTCTCCCGCCTGCGAATCCAGCCTCCCCACTCCCCTCCTCCTTACTGCCCTGTCCTGAGTGGAAGAACTGGTGTTTTTTTTTTTTTTTTTTTTTTTTTCCATCTCCCAGATGCTGTTCACCTGCAACCTTCAAACTCCTTCCTCCACTGCCTCTCTCTCTCTCTTCTATTCTCTGTACCCGGGAGCCCCGCCAGGCGCCAATGGTTTTTCTTTCTGATGAGAACCAGCAAGATTGATTCTCCCCCTCCCGTCCAGGAGTCTTGCTGGGCCGGGTGTTTAGAGGTCATAATCAGGAGACCGTAAGGTAAACACGAAGGAGATTCGCCCACGTAGCGCTTACTACTGGCCATTCTAATTAGTAACGTTAATTAGATATTAGTATTAACCAGTATTAACTAACCACACCCGTTTGACCTTTACTATTGTTTTGGATAATGACTTCCAGGAGACTTAGGATGTCTGGTTCTCATTCAGCCTAAGACGGTAACTTGCGAGCAGTTCAGGTGTGACTTAACCCAAGGAAGAGATGGTCACAGCTCCTGGGTAATTCGTGAATGGGTCGCGGTCCATTTTCCTAGCCCCCAGCAGTCTCTGAGATCTTAGTAACTATGGGTCTGAAGGGATGACGCGGTTGTGTATTTTTTTTTCCTCCCTGCAATCAGGTGAAAACGTGGTTCCAGAACCGGCGGATGAAGCATAAAAAGCAGCTGAGGAAAAGTCAGGATGAGCCCAAAGCGCCCGATGGGCTCGAGAGCCCCGAGGGCAGCCCTCGCGGCCCAGAGGCCGCATCCGCCGAGGCTCGGCTGGGCCTGCCCGCCGGCCCCTTCGTGCTGACCGAGCCCGAGGACGAGGTGGACATCGGGGACGAGGGGGAGCTCGGCTCGGGGCCGCACGTGCTCTGAGCCGCGTGGCGGGGGAGGCGGGGAGGACGCGGCGGGGCGGGGCGCGGGGCCCTCCGGGATCCGGGACACTCGGACTCGGGGCCGGGGGCGGGCCTCGGAGACAAACAAAACACACCTGTCAACCCTCGAACTGGTGCGGGGCCCCGTGCTCGCGCCCTCCTCCCCCTGCGGCCGGCCCGCCGAGACCCTGCCGGGCGAGCGCGCACCTGCGTTAGCTCATTCCCGCGCCCCGCGTCTTAAGTGGCGCAAGCTGGACCCCGGGCTGGCGGTTCTCTTAACTCCGCCGCGATCGCAGACCCTCTCGGCCCTCACCTCTCCTCCACCTGCCCCCAGCTCCGTTGTCCAGGCTCCGCGACCTCTCCACCGGGACCCTTTGCCCTTCCTTGGGTAGACCGATTGGCCGCAGGTAAGGGACCGGGTGGGCGCCTTCCGCTCTGCGGGGAGCCAGGTTGAGCCACAACCAGATGCTTAAGACGCCGGTGCCCGACCGACTCGCGCGCTGCTTGCCACTGACCTCGCACTCGGGTCCCCCGTCTCTAACTCAAAAGCGAAAGCGACGCCCCCTCCTCCGGGCGGCGCTTCCCATCCTCTCCCGTCGCGGTTCCTTCCCGAGCTTGCGGTTCGCAACCCCGGCACCCCTGGTTTGTGGCCCCCGGGTACCCCTGCTCTTGACGCCGCCTCGCCCCCGTCCAGAGCGGCGCGCCCACCCGCGGCGAGAAACTTGGGCGGAGAAAACACCCCCGGGCGACGTCTGCCTCCTGACCTTGCCGCACCTGCCCCGCAACTCTTACACATCCCATGGGCTCCAGATACTTTGAAAATGAGCGTTCCTTGGCTTGCGTGTGGAAATGCCCATTCTCCTTGCATTTTAGGGATGCGGAGTTTTAGCGAGATTAAAGCTCAAGGGGGAGACGCATCTCCTGGGGGGCGGGCGCCTGTTTGTGGACTATCGAGGTGGGGCGGGAGTCCGGCCCAGCGCGTCGCCCCTCTCCCCTCTCCTTTTCCCCTACGAGGTCTCCTATTCTCTCCCCGGGCTTGCAGTCTCTTTAGATAATAAAGGGCTCGCCGGGCAAAACTGGGAACGAACACGAGTTTCCGGGAATCGTTTTGTTACCGCGTCCTCCTCCGAGCACGCCCCCTCCCCTCGGCTCTGGGTGGTTTCCTGTGCTCGACCGGAGTGAACGGGGCTAAAAACCTTTCCGTGGCCGACCCCCTCACAGCCACCCCGATTTTCCTGTTTTTACTCGTTTGGTATAGTCGTGAGTTTCACCTGCACGGAAAAGGTCGCCGCAGATGGAATTTTTTTTGACTCTGAAACACCGAAGGGACAGAGATTACTCGGTATTTGGAGTTTGAAATTCTACCAAATGGTATGTCGATGCTACGCCCCCAGTACACTTAGAAATGCAGCGGCCCGCTAGAGGTGACCTCAGCTTGCGATCTTCCTTTGGCCCTGGTTGTGTAGTTAGGTAGGGAGCCCAGAAAGGCTGGAAAAGGGCGTGTGGCTACGTGGAATCCTGACCCTTGGGTTCTAAGGATGAATAATAATTCTATACACCATGGCGGTGTGAGCTTGGGTTACATTTAAATCTCTGTGTTTCCTTGTTTCGCTAATAAGAGGACAATCCTAAATATCCTTGTAGGTCTAAGTTCTATGATTCTGTGAATGTAGCCATACGAATTCTTTTTCTTTTCCCTTTCTCGCCTTTCTTTTCTCTCCTTTTCTCTCCTTTCTTCTCTCTCTCTCTCTCTCTCTCTCTCTCTCTCTCTCTAACAGGTTTGTTCCAGGAAACCTCAATTTAAGCAAAGATAAGTGTCAGGGTGAGACCTATCCAATCTGCATCATTTAGGAGGCAAAGCTATTTCTTTAAAAACGTAAGGGTTGTATACGTGTTTGGGAAATCCAAAGTGCTATTTATCAATCAAGATCTTGTGAGTCATGACAAGGATTAGTTTTCCCTTCCAGAGTTAAGAAAATTGAGGCTTGGCAGCATGGAAGGATCTACCCATGAAATCAGGACTAGCTAACAGCCAAAGCAGGACCAAAAAAATCTCTCTTCTGATTCCTTGTTCATGTCTTTGTTCAGTACATTGGTTTCTGGTAACAACGTACCGGTTGGCATTTTGCCTCTATCACTTTATGTGAACACCTCTCTCCTTGAGTTAGAATGTGTGGATGTGCGCTATTAAAAACAAATTTACACTCAGATTTTTCCTCTCTCCCTGTTCAGATGATGACAATACCTTTTTAAGGCGGGGTTTTTTTGGCAAGTGGTCTACAATTAAAGACAAAAGGCTTGGTTATGGGGGGGGGAAGTGGGGAGAGGGGAAGTGATTTGTGAATAAGAATGTTCCCAGTAACTTGGAAGGTAAAGTAGATACTATTCCACAAGGGGGAGAATCTCAGATTCTTCTTCTTCTTCTTTTAATGTTTATTTTTGAGAGAGAGAGACAGACTGAGCACAAGAGGGGGAGAGGGAGACACAGAATCCAAAGCAGTCTCCAGGCTCTAGGCTCTGAGCTGTTGGCACAGAGCCTGATGCTGGGCTTGAACCCATGAACCACAAGATCATGACCTGAGCCGAAGACGGACGTTAACTGACTGAACCACCCAGGCACTCCGGAGAATATCAGATTCTTTGAATACTAGAAAGAAGAGCTACCAAAAGGAATTTGGGGAGAATCTTTAAAGTGAGTAGAAATACTTTTTTTTTTTTTTTTAAGTTTATTTTGAAAGCGAGAGCATGAGCCAGGGAGGGGCAGAGAGTGGGGAGAGAATCCCAAGCAAGGCTCTGTGCTGTCAGTGCAGAGCCCAATGCGAGGCTCCATCTCCAGAATAGGAAGCTCATGACCTGAGCTGAAACCAAGAGTCGGATGCTTAAAAGACTGAGCCACCCAGGCACCCAGAAATACTATATTTTGGAAAGACATTAAAATTTTTTTTGAATCGGATGGTTAACACAAACCCCAAAGCCCCAGACATTTAGATCTTTCTCCTCCTGTCTTCACAGGAAGATGCTAGGGTCTATTTTGGCTCTGACAGAAGCAGGTGAGGCATGTCTCCTGAACTTTTGGAAAGGCAAGTAGATAGGAAACATTGTTAGTGTGGGCACTGTTCTGCCTGATCAGAGAGGAAGAGTGAATCCCGGAGCCAGGGAATGGCCTTGTCTTTGATCCATGAGCATTACATGCGGAAAGAAGTTTGTTCTGCCTTATCGTGGCCACCTTATGTGGCTGTTTCTGCCTAGAGTAAGTGGGAAGGGAAGAGCTCACCTCTGTAGCACCTGCCGCACTGACTGAGGCACGGTTTTCTCATCAGGCAGCGTTCCCTGAAATTGATGGCCAACAATCCAACAGCACAGTTTTCCTGGTTTTTCTTTCCTTTTTCCACACACAGGGGCGAGGATAGTAGAGGACAGACCCAGTTAAGTTTCAGTTTAATGTAACACGATGGCACTGGTTTTGGCTTTCAAGACCGATCAAAGCCTCCATAGGCTGAAGAGGTATTTTGTCTGAATTACCTAGCTTTTGCCTCAACGCCGTTTCCCTTGGTGGTGAAGATCTGACAAAACCACGTTCCTTAGGGTGGATTAAAGACCCGGGGCTGGTTCTGAAGGGGCAAAAACCTCTTAACCTAGCCGAGGTGGCCTACCGGGAATCCCAAGTGTAGTAAATACTTTGTGCCGGGTTTGTTCTCAATGCTGTTGGCGACGGACTTCGTAGATTCTCAGAGATGGACTCTTGACGCTATTTCTGCTCACGTGACACAGGAAATGGACAACAGCCCATTCTGCCCAGTACTGGCTGAGCGTGCTCCACTAAGAATTAGTTGGAATTCATGACCCCACTTCAGAAGGTAGAAGATGGGCTCCGAGTGTTTGAGGACTAGACATAAAGATCTGTGAGGGCACAGAGCAAGCAGAATGCTTCTTGGTGCTAAGAGAATCCTGCCGTAAACCTGTTTAGTCGAAGCCGTGACTCTCTGGTCGTCTCGAGCTGGGCTCGGTGCAGACCTAATGAGGCGACTGCAATATTTATGTCCTCAGCGTCACATTTTAAAGAGGGTGTTGACAAGCTAAAAATCCATCCGGTATACAGCCACGTGGATAGTCAAGGTGTGGAAAACCACGAATAAAGGAGTGTGAGCTTTAGGGCTTGGAGGAGCAGAGTCGTGGAGGGGGGCAGGAGAGGGGATTAGCTATGGTAGTTTGGATGGTTGCAGGGCTTTTCGTATCAAGGGCTACATCTATGGGGCTATGCTGAAGAAGGCAGAACCAGAACCCGTGGGTGGTTTCCAGGGAAACAGATTTGGGAACAGCATTTGCGTACCTCCTATGGGCCAGGTACCGTGCTGTCCGTTAACAGGACAGGCTAAGTCCAGAAGACACTAAGCACCTTTCTCTAGAAAAGTCGGAGCAGAAGCTGGAAGGCTCTATTTCGGTTCTTCGTTAGTGGGAAGTCGAACCTGGTTGGCTCTTTCTAACGCTTAAGGACCTAGTATCCTATCTTTTTTTTTTTTTTTGGTAGGCAAGGAACTATAAATTCCAGCTTATTAAAGTTATTGTCCTCTCACTAAGATTTCAGTTCATGTACTCTAAATATATCCATAACAATTAGAAGAATTAAAAGAAACAGGAAAAAGAAGGAAAAGATCTTTTATTCATTGAAGAAGTCCCCAACACCTCATTTGAGAAAGGAAGCAAAAATAAGGTGATGATCCATGCAATTAAGGACAAATGTATATTCAGGAAAGAACTGTCCGTGTTAGAGACGTCTGACAAAATCTAAGCCCTTCATTTTAGAAGTGAAGAAATTGGGATCCAGCTATAATGAATGTATTGTCAATGTTAAGTAGACGGTGGCAGAATTAAGACTAGAAGCCAGTTTTAATGATCCCACTTTATTTTTTTAATTTTTAACGTTTATTTATTTTTGAGACAAAGAGCATGAACAGGAGAGGGGCAGAGAGAGAGGGAGACACAGAATCGGAAGCAGGCTCCAGGCTCTGAGCCATCAGCCCAGAGCCCGACGCGGGGCTTGAACTCACGGACCAGACCGTGAGATCGTGACCTGAGCTGAAGTCAGACGCTTAACCGACTGAGCCACCCAGGCGCCCCAGTGATCCCACTTTAAAGTGTCAGGGGGTTGATGTCATTGTATTTATGTAGAAGGATCTCCCATAGTGATTTTGGATGTAAAAATTATATTTAATTTTTTAATGTTTAATTTTGAGAGAGAGAGAGCGTGAGCAGGGGAGGGTCAGAGAGGGAGGGAGACACAGAATCCCAACCAGGCTCCAGGCTCTGAGCTGTCAGCACAGAGCCCGATGCAGGGCTCAAACCCACAAACTTCAACATCATGACCTGGGCCAAAGCCAGATGCTTAACCAGCTGTACCACCCAGGCGCATTAAATTTTTAAAAAATTTAAAAAACTTAAAAAACTTAAAAAACTTAACTTAAAAATTAAAATTTTAATTAAAAAATTTTAAAAACCTAGCTGGGAATTATCTAGTAAGATCTTAGATCAATGTATGGAAAATATTTGATTAACGGCAATCTGAAATTTAAATTTGGCTTTCCGAGGAGGTACTGAACTCCTTAGCCCTTTACATTCAAGCCAAAGTTGAGTCACAACTTGCTGGAATGTTTTCAGAGAGGTTGACACATCGAGTAGGATGAAAGATGAAACTAAAAATTTTGCCCTAATCCTTATGGACAAGGTGACTGAGAAAGAGATTGACGTGTTCAGGGTCTTATAGCCGATTAATCTGGCAGGTTACAGAATTAATACATGTAGAGTTCAGAGAGCAGTCCAATAAATATTTAGAGTGAGGTTAAAAAAAATAAAATGGGTATGATGCTTCTGTTTTCTGTCCAGATTCTCTCGCTTGTATTTTCTGGTTTTAATTCCCCCTCCCAAAGATTCTTTTTTATTTACTCCTTCCCTCTTAGAATTCTCTGTGTATATACCAGTTAACCTTTCCTCCACGATTTCATTTATAATTCTGTGGGCCTTCTTACCCTCTTTACAAGATTGTGTAGCTGCATTTGGATCTGGCATCATGGCCACTGGCTACATGGCTTGGCTCGGAGACTTAAATTCTAATCTTCCTTTTGCAAGAATTACGTTACTTCCCTTACATGACCTCAGAAACACGAGAGTGTCTTATAAGTTACAAATGGCGAGAAGATGTGATATAAGACGTATGAAACTACTACTCTGAGGGGTGCCTGAGTGACTCAGTCGGTTGAGTGTCCAACTTCAGCTCAGGTCATGATTTCATGATTCGTGGGTTCGAGCCCCGTGTTGAGCTCTGTGCTGACAGCTCAGAGCCTGGAGCCGGCTTCGGATCCTGTGTCTCCCTCGCTCTCTGCACCTCCCCTGCTGGCACTCTTTCTCCCTCTCAAAAATAAATATTTAAAAAATTAAAAAAAGTACCTACTGTGAGATCTTGGATGAAAAGTGCTAGGGGAAGACAATGAATTACAGTACGGATCTGAACATACCAGGTTGGTTCTCGATAGCACACTGTGGGTAGGTCTGTATAAGACTGCAGTAGTAATGGGGCCCCTGGGTGGCTCAGTCGGTCAAGCGTCCGACTTTGGCTCAGGTGATGATCTCACGGTTTATGGGCTCGAGCCCCACGTCGGGCTCTGTGCTGACAGCTCAGAGCCTGGAGCTGCTTCCAATTCTCTGTCTCTCCTTCTTTCTTTCTGCCCCTTCCCTGCTCATGCTCTGTCTCTCTGTCTCTCTCTCTCTCTCTCTCTCTCTCTCTCTCAAAAATAAATAAACATTAAAAAAAACTTAAAAACTGCAGTAGTGACATGGTTAATTAAAAGGTGTGTGCCATCATTATCATTATGAGGAGTTATTCTGTCCATTTCTAAGGAATTTTTAAAATCACTTCTTTCTTTGTCGTGTGTGGACTAAGGATCATGGTTGCCCTGGATGAAATAGGGCCACACAGGGCCACCCAGTTGCGTTGAGGATCCTTCATTTAGAATGTTCCTTCTCTCCCCCTTTCCTATCCCACCCCCATCCCGCCCCAGGGTTTCTATTCTTCCTGGAAGACATAAATGCTATATAGGGAGAGAAGGACGGTATAATTTGAATCTATGGGAGCCCTGGTAAGAGATTGAGTTGCCTGTTTCCAGTAAAAGCTATATACCAGGGAAATCCAAGCTTTTTTTCCCCCCAAAGCCTTTAAGACCTGTTCTCTTTTTTAGTTTAAAAAAGACCTGCCTTATGAATGTGTCTCTGTGACAAGAATAACTAAGAGTTGCTTAAAAATGTTGACTAGTAAAATTCTTGGGTATTATCTGAATATTTGTAACCTCCATTCTCTCCCTGCCTCCATGGCCACAGATAATGGTATAACTCGGTGCACTTGTCAATATTCTGGCCAGAAGTTAAAGAATGGCCAAATAGTCTTTATTCTTCCTCCGAGCTTGACATTGAATGGGAAATAGACTGTAGAAAGCAATGGAAATCAGGGTGGAAGGGTGGCTTTTTATCCTGAATTTCAAATGGAGATCATTTATAAGCTAAAGACAAAGTACGAGTACTTTAAGCTTGTTCTCTTTTCCCCGTGTATTTTTCTTTTTCAGTTCCCAAGTTCTCCGAAGTTATTAAAGATTTGAGTTTCCTCATTTACCCATGCACATTGTTTCTAGAGTCAAATGGTTCTACAAGGATTGTTTAAAGCAGCAGCAGTCCCCTGACCCCTTCCCTGTTTTCTTTACTACAGAGGCAATCAACTTCTAGTACTGGGTGATTCTTTTTGTATTTCTCTTCGTGTTTCTAAGTTCCTGCTGCACTGCCACTTTCTAGGTACTTTACCTTTAGGAATTATCTAGTATTTCCTGCTATAAAAGATGAAAATTTAGTTCTTTCTTCCCTGTTCCCACCCTATCTGTGCACCCTGTTCGTCCCTTCTCTCTGTTTTGATTTTGGTTAGGTTCTTTTTTTTTTTTTATTTTTAAAAAATGTTTATTTTTGAAAGACACACACACACACACACACACAGCTTGAGTGGGGGAGGGGCAGAGAGAGGTACAGAATCTGAAGCAGGCTCCAGGCTCTGAGCAGTTAGTACAGAGCCCGATGCAGGGATCAAACCCATGAACCGTGAGATCATGACCTGAGCGGAAGTTGGATGCTTAACCGACTGAGCCACCCAGGTGCCCCTGGTTAGGTCCTTTCTAGGATATGCATAGATGACTCTCAGCTAAGCCAGGTAATCAACTCGGATTACTTTTTTTTTTTTTTTTTTGCAAGACTTTGTTGTTTCTTGGACTTAATATTTGCCTTGTTGATCTTTAATGTACTTGTGACCAGTTTAACTCCAGACTCTTGACTGCTTGTCCATACCTGATTCTCAAGATAGTCTTGGGAAGATTTCATTTTCCTGAGCAAATCTCTCCCAGAACTCCCCTCTGGGTTTTATGGCCGTATGTCTCTCTTCCCCTTCATTCTGGGATTCCTTTCAGTTTACTCTTGTATCCAGTGTTTTCCTTTTTCTTGGTTTATTCTCTCCTCTCTCGTTCCCTGATCGATGGGTGAAAGGTAAATGTGTTGAGCTCCTCCTCCTCTAAAGAATATTCTAGTCACAGGCTTTATTAGTATTTTGACTAAGTGTGGAATTCTATGTTGGAAATTATTTTTGAATACTTTTGAGTAATTTTAAAAGCAGCATTTGATTTATTTTTCATTAACTTCCAGTTGC